>NC_090270.1:261510574-261610574 GCF_040414725.1 Anabrus simplex | reverse complement strand
TATAGGAAAACCAGAATGGGTTTTACACCATCACGTCGAAACGGCTCGATAGATCTCAACTAAACTTCATATTTAGAGTATACTCATCCCGGGGAAGGTTTCAATATGCATATCATTTTAAAATCTTTGAATAGACGGGGGGTTTATAGGAAAACCAGAATGGTTTTCCTCCATTTTCTCTTATACTATTGATTTTCTGTAAACTTCGTTTACCGTACGTGAAACGTCTCTTCATTATAAACAACTTTCGTTATGTTCAAAATTTACCTTACTCTTTACATGACGGAGAAATTTACAATTTTCCGCTGGTACCATGCTCTGCATTGAGTGACCGACAGACCGACAACGAACCTACAGGTTACCATGGCAACGTCTCTGACTGCATGCCAGCAGGGAAGTAACGTATTGCCATTTTCCTCATCATGCTTTTAAATTCGTGGTTGTTCCTTGGGTAGAAGGCAAGAGAGGCGTCAATCGGCCTATCTGCGGGATATTGGCGGAATATCGTTGGATGTTATAACCGCCTTCGAATAGATTAAGTAATAACACCATTAGTCATCTTCTTATTATTTGTTTACCTAGGAATCACTGGACCTAAATTTCTTCTCTGTTACCGCTTTATTATATCCATAACTCACACTAGCATAATTTATTGAGGGGCATTTGATTTTCCAATACATTAACTTGGCATTTACATATTTGTCGTTATCCGGCTGTCCTCAGTTATAATCCATTTTCTATTACTTTCAACTTTCTTAACTGTATTATTTTCTTCCTTAATTACGCCGTATGTACGCGAGTGCTACAAACTACTGGATGTATTTCCACCAATACTCATATTTAGAATACACCTGTCCTTGATAGGTTTTAGGGCAAATATTGTTTCTAAATCCCTGAACTGACAGGGTGTTTATACGAAACCGAAACAGTGATTTTGCACTTCCACAAAATATACACAACCAACGTTAATTTAAATCTACCTGCCTTGGTAGAAATTAATTTCTAAACCTTTTTTCTCATGTGCATCATTTCGATACGAGGATTAATAAGGGAGATATCATTAACGGAACGTTTTTTTGTACAAGTCCCATCGGACTTAACTCACGAGCGGGTGCGTGTAAAGCGTATTCCTTACAACTTGAAAACTACTGAAGACATTCGAACCAAAATTCATATTTAGCATCCACCTGTCCAAAGGTAGGTTTTAAACGTAAATAACATTTCATGTTCCGGAATGGACTGGCGGTTTATAGGGAACCGAAATGGTGATTGTACTCTTCCAGAATATATACAGAACAAGACCAACCTGACTGGAAATCGACCAAACGTGATGGAATTCCACCTCTAAACCTTTTTTTCATGTGCATTTTTTCGTCAGGAGGATTAATAAAGGAGATATCATGAATGGTCAGTTTTGCAGGTTAAGTCCAGCGGACATAGCCAAAAAGGTGTTTTACATGGAGCAGATTCCTTATCTATATAAATCAAATCGTAACGACTGTGTGCCTCTACACTGACTATTTTGGCGAAATTTTCGTACAGCTTTCCGTTTAAGGGGTAATAATGACCATCTGCATAATTTTTTGTTTAGTTTCCTGAAAGTCCTAATTTTTACCCGCCTCGCCCAAAATCCACATTGGGGCATAATCTGCCAGAAGAAAAAGAAGATATTTGAAATTTGACAAAATTATACGTTTTAGCCTGTAACGAACGGAAAACATCCAAGATCATTAAATTTTTTACTTTTTATCCCCGAAGAATATCGAAATATGCAGGCAAGTTTAATGATGGTGCAGACCTTCGGAAATTCCTATCACATAACAGATTGCACAATCTCCGTTCAATTTGGAATGATCTACAACCTTGGTCTTATGACTTTTTGCCGTATCTGTATCAATTTTACGTTTGATTTTTCTCTATTAATGGATGTTAAGTCAATTTGGAATTTTCACATGCATAATTCATACCTTCGATTACTTATATGAAATACAGAATCATCAAACTCTTCACGAAAATTGGCCCACCCAGTAGCCATATATGAGCCAAATGCTATGTATGTAGCTGTCACATAATTATCCGAAAAGTAATGTAATGTGAAATAATCTTACAAGAACGTTACCCTGTTCCACGTTTCTAACTCAATCTGACCCAAGAATAGATGACATATCATAGGACCAGCCATTTAGGCCACTAAATTCGGCGTGTCTTATGGTATAATCCTTTGTCGATATGACGTACGTTTAGTAGCAGTTAATCTGTAAATGAAGGTCTTCAATATTGTAAACACGCATATACTTTCGTATGTCGATCTATATATATTCACTGATGTCGATTTGTAGCGATCGAGAAAGGGTGGGTCTGCTATTGTAATCAGTACTCCCCACACCGACTTTGACTGGCAGTATGAAAAGGTTCCTTCTCCAACTCCTGTGTAACTGTCATTAGTAAGGAAGGTCTACAATTGTAATGAATAGTTCACTTCTCGATTTGACTTGCAGAAGGCAAGTGAGCATGCAGTTTTGTTTAAAACTCCCCTACCCGGTTGTGTTTGGCAGTAGGCAAGGGTGCCCGCCATTATAAAGAAATGTCCTCATCTAAAATGTGACTGGCATTAGGCATAGTGGCCTGCTATTTTGATGGAAACTCATCAACTTGGTGTGACTGGCAGTAAGCTGGCTGGAAGTAGGAAAATGGGCCTGACATTATAATGATAACTGCACAACTCAATTTCGAGTGATAGTAGGGTAATTGCCTGCCATTATAATAAAAACTGTAATCTGTCTGGAAGTAGGAAAGGGGGGCTGCCATTTTAACGAAAACTCCCCAAATCGATTCTGTCCGCATAGTAGGCAATGGGGCCTGCAATTATAATGTAAACTTCCCAACTCGATTGTGAATGGCAGTAGGCAAGTGAGCCTGCCGTTATATCACAAATCCATAACAAACACTTTACATTGGAAAGAACGTACGGGGACCTCCCCATGCTCTTTCTCGGATAACGCTAAGAGACATGCAATTTTAAAACAATCTGATTTACTGCATGCACACTATTTCCTTCGATATTCGAATACAATGTAGAATACCGTAGCGAAGCACGGGTACATTCGCTAGTTATTATTATTATTATTATTCATGCCGAGTGCAAACGAGGGAACACTCTTTCATTTTAAATCTTGTTCGCTATCAGGTTCTCTCACGCGAGACACACAGCATTACTCCACAGACCTCCTGCTTCCCTGTTACTAGCAAAGTAGCATACATAGATGGAACAAAATGTGCTTAAAAGTAATACAGTGCAATGAAATTGAAAAACAAGCGAATAGACTTTGCATACCTCCTGTTCTCCTAATACTCAATAAAGTGACTAGTCTTAGTTATTCTATTTAGTGTTTCACCTCCAAAAATTCAGGTGAACCGGCACCCTAACCTAACTAGGTCACCCACACCCGTGAAAAGTGCCTAGTCACCGAGCGAGCTCTGTCCATTGAGAATGTCCTCCCCAGCCTTGTTGTAAGTTTTGCTAGTCATTATCGATAATTTACGACTGAAATTATATGGCCTTTTAAGGCAGAAACTCTACGGGCGATGGGCTCACCTATTGTGCACATGAAGATTTAAAACCTCCGAACTAGCCGTACTCGAGCCCTGTCTCTCTATTCAGAGAGGGCTAGAAGGATAAATGCAAATGAAATATTTCAAAAATCTGATAGAGATTCTGCGGATTAGACCAATGTACAGTAGCAATCCCACGCGCTATCAACCTGCGCCAGCTATCCTCAAAAGAACATTGCGTAGGAGTCATCTTGCGCAGTTGCCTGGCCCAGCTTTCCAGAGTTAATCCCGTGACACCAATGCATAGCAGCCATCTCAGTCTTTAGCCTTTCGCCCAGCTTTGTCTAACTTAACTACTATATACAAAGGGAGAATGTTCGATAAATATCCAAATTACTTGAATAGTAATTTAAGAGTCTTGGTCAATAACGGGTTGGTAATCTGTCACCTGGGTGGCAGCCATAAATGCAAATAAGTAGTTGTTGATTGTTTGATTGATTGATTGATTGATTGATTGATTCATTCATTGATTGATTCATTGATTGATTGATTGATTGATTGATTGATTGATTGAGAAATTTTCTGTAGTCATTTTCCAAGTGGATTTGTGAGGAGAATTCTGCTCTGATATCTCAGCAGAATGACCAGCATCCCTCCTCGTTGTCGGTGTGCTAATTCTCGAACAGCCTCTTTACGTCCCGTAGTGAATGCGAGTTTATTTCACCCCAGCATATTTGCTTTCCTTGGTGCATTGCACCATATTGGTTTCGAAATTTAATTTTCACGATATTCACCCTATCACTGGTATGAGGTGAAACCAAATGGCTATCACTGATCTCTGCACGATGGTCAACCGACTCCGATGAGCCATGTTTATTTATTACTTCCTAACGCAAATTAACTGCCCTGTAAGGTTATCAAGATGAATAAAATTATATCTAACATGGTTACCAGCACTTCAACGCAAATATCGCGAAATAAGATTGGGTACGCCCAATTTTTTTGAAAGAACCCGTATAATTTCTATTGCAGTTGTTACTAACATAATTGAGTTGTTGCTGTATTAGCAAGCAATATGGGTCGTCATCTAAATATTATGTGAAATATTCTATTAACTTTTATGTTCACAGTGGTATTCACAAAATGAGGAATTACATCTTGTTTTATCTTCATGTTTATAAATATTTTGAAGCAAAAAAAAAAAAAAAAAAGAAAACTGGTCCAGTAATCATTGTCGAAGTATTTCACACTCTGAAACACGCGCCACGCGCACTTGCAAGCCGCTACCTGTAGTGAACATGTGGTGAGTGACGTAGCAGCCAAGGATAAGTTACGTCACCCACCGAACATTCCATTCCTTCTATTGTGAATAACTCCAACAATAATGATGGTACAAACATGAGAATAACACCATCGTACTCCTCGCTTTAATACCTTCACCAAGGATTAGAAAAGTTATTTGATAAGGAAAGAAATAGCCGCCGTCGGCGACTTAAGTATAAATAAGCTGTAACTACAGGCCAACGCTTCACGATCGGAGGACGAGTTTCGTAGTCACAGCGTGCGGACATACATACTTCCCACAAAGTCACTCTCCTCGCCAGGCTATTTGTATTTGTCAGTACTATCAGGCATCTTGTACAAACAGGAAGGAGCAACATTTGTCTGAGTGTGTGCACTTTTAAGAGCACATAAAAACATTGTCAGAAAGCACTTTTCAATGCTAATTCTCTCGTTTCAGGCATTTATTTCAGATGGAAGCAAGAATGGAGCAGGGGTTCATGCGGCGGATTCATGTCGGGACCTATATCATGGACCCCCACCCTCCCGGCACTGTTGGTGTACTTCCGACGGGGCAACGGGAGACACTTCGAGTTCATTCCCATCACGGAACTTTTGTACACACTCTAGAGGCAAGAAGGAGGAGCTGACCCGGTCGACCTAGTCGAGGAAGTCCGGCCCTCGGTGCTAATCAGACGCCCCAAGGTCCCGGACAACATCGGTGGCTTTCTAAACAATTCCAGGTTACCCGGATACCAGGAATGAGAGAAAGCACAGTGGGCATCGAAAGCCATGAGGCGGCCACTCAGACGTCACACGAGACGGCTACTGCTTGGAGGCAGACAGCCAGGAGGCTGAAGCATACGTAGGTGGACACGGACCTACGCTTCTTGGCCGAGGAGGACGGCGACGCTCTCCAGCGCCGTGACGGTGGAACCCAGGTCGAACTGCTGCACTTCACAAAATACACACAGAGCGACAAGCCGCCAAACAGGAACGTACACTACTTACCAGGGCCACCCAGGGAAGGCTCACCACCCCGGCGCAGACCAGGAAAGCAACCCGGACGGCGGAAGGCGGCATGGAGAAGGATACCCCCGGGCGTTCAAAGGCTGCTACTCAGGTACGGCCTGCTAGCATCTCCTTCAGATGTATAAATCGATGTGCACCCTACAGGACAGTGAAAGCACACACATGTCAACACTGATCGACGTCGCCGCCAACCAGGAGGAGGAGGAAACCTGCACTGCAGTGGGTCCACCCGCTACGGCACGGCCACGAGGCCGGTGGGAATTCCGCCAGAACGAGGCCTCTTCTCACGCCGAGAAGAGACCGCCACCGCCAGGAAGCAGACGCCACTCCCGGACAATGAGGAAGAAGAAGATGACGGCCCACCAGGAGGGGGCCACTCAGCCACAGTCCAGGAATGCTCCCAGCACAGCAGTCGACCGACGAGCCAATCAGGAGAGGACAATAGCGGGTAGCGGCAGTCAGTTGAGATATGTACGCCCTCCTCATCAGCTCTTGCAGTGTTTCCGCTGCTTGAGATGGGGCCACCGTCAGGATAGGTGTGCGCTCCTAGTAAGATGCAACCGTTGTGGGATGGCACCAGTACACGGCCTGCGCTGCATTTAAGGTGGCGCCGATGTGCGCCAACTGCACGGGGGGCCACCCGGTCTCCCACATCGTAGTTGATCTGCTTACCGGGCGATGGCACAAGCAGAGAGGAAGGAGGCCCAACATCATGTTCCACTCTCATCCGGGAGGCCTCTGCCTGGGCGGGCTTGGCCTCATTTTCCGACCCGGAGAATGGATAGAAGGGACCCCAAGGGAGGCGAGTCGTGCGACAGGCCTTAGTGGCTATTGCCGCATGGCTCGGTAACCGTCAGGCCGGTGCTAGTCACGACAGTGTTCAGGAGGACTGATATCCTGATTAACTGGACTGGCTAGAATTAGGCTTATGACTTTTGCATGATACCTACGGTATTCTCAACTAACGCAATTACCTGGACCTTTCCAGACCCACATCCTTGCATGTGCTATTTACAAAATGTCACGTTTTACATGTAGGCTTCTTTCTATTTCCGCCTATGTGGTTTTGTCGTGAGCCTTATTACCCGATTACACCGCTACTGATACCCATCACCACATCGGACCTGGTAGCATGCTAAGCATGGGGACAGGCAGATACTCCTGTAGTATCACACTCCCAATCCTTCCTGCTATAGTTTTCTTAGAACTAATACCATGTCGGAAGTGATGTAGATTAGAGTCGATCGCTACGCCCCCCCCCCCCACTCCCGTGAAAGAATGGCCAACCGTACAGTCTTACTCCACAGCCAGGTCGTGAGGCTGGCTGCCGGGAGGTGTCGGTGTCATGAAACGATGAAGTGGGTGGGAACCAGCGATACTTGTGAGAATAAACCCTTTACACTACGTTTTACGGACTTAGCCGTGTAGCCGGTGATCGTAACACTTTGAATATTTCCGAGTGAATTTTGCGCTGTACTTAAACATTTCTCAAGTAGCAACTAATCTAGTATAATCGAATTTAGAATTTACCCTGTGAATCGAATACTTAAGATACTCACGAATTAAAATATGTCAAACTGAATTCGAACTTAGAACTTCTCCGAACATAAATCAGATGTCGAACACTTAGATTATTTTATGAACTGAACAGTGTGGAATAATTTCACGTCATTTATTTATGAACTGAACTGTGTAAATACCAATCTTCGTCTGGAATAACTTAACATTATTTAATTTTCAATCTGAACTATGTAACATTTAGTCAGTGCTACCCTTCACATCGTCATTTATGAGTCTAACCATCGTGTGAACAGAACCAATTTCACTATTAAAATTGAATTTGGACCTCTTTTGATTTAATCTGTTAAGTGAATGGAACTAGTTTCACTAAATTATTTGCCTTCCAATAGTGTCACATTTGAAAGTGAAAACATCGTGTGGACGAGAATAATTTCACGTGTATTATATTTGACTGCGAGTATACAGTCGAAGTGAGTGTTATATAAAGTTTTGTACATATTTCCCCCCGTAATTATCAGTATTTAATTATGAATAAACTCTCCGAACAGTAGCACATAATATAAGGTGATTACTGTAATTACCAAATGCAAGTGTAGTTTAGACAAGGTGCGGTTTTGATTTCAATGACATTCAACTGCAAATTTCTAGTTAAGTTATTCAATTTTCGTCTCAAAGTGCAGTTCATTTAAAGAGATGTCTCCTGGCTGATTTTATTTACATTCTTCACGAACATCGACATTAAATGGGACCAATGAATACCAATTATTATTTGCACTTCATCACTCAGTCATTATCCAGATCGGATGAGCCCACACCTGTGCTTACTCTGTCATCTCGAGTGCACTGTCTAACTCCAAGACATTATAGAACATCTGAGAACTTCCAGAACTTCTGGATCTCTTAGATCGGCCATCGAGGGAATAGTACGTGGTTTACATGGTGGTGACTGTTGTTGCCTGACCTGAACGAGAGGATCACTGCTGTTTCCTGACCTGGACGTAGGACCTGGGATCGACGCGAGACAACAGTACGAGGAGATCTCGTGCCTATTACACTCCGGTTGTACTGAGATGACATAAGACTTATTTTTCTTTAATAAATCCAAGGTTTAAAAGGTCTATGAACTTAATTTGGTATTTACTCTCTCATTATGCCCTCGCTGGCGAGATGTACCGTTTACAGTGCACTATGTCTTCTGGTATGGGCCATATCAAATTTGTTACTTTCATTGACCTGTCTCAGTCTCATCCTTTGCTTTGACAATATGAAAGTGACTGAGGTATGAGTGATGCTAGTAATACCATTGCTTATGAAGCCAGTCCCTGTTATGAATGGTGTGAAGATATCGCTCATAGGGTCGGTTGGTGCCTGCATTTCAGTGGGCTTGGCAGACTGATATGTAATAGCAGCGGCTGGCTCGGTGAGGAAAGCAACGGGAAACTACCTCACTCCTCATTTCCCTAGTACGCCTCTTCATTGACGCCTAGGCTATTTATGACAGCTGTTGGCGGAGCTGCAGGGGATCAAACCAGCCCTCGGGCTGAATACCCAACATACATACATACTCTCTCATTCTCTGTACCTGGTCCAAATTAATGAACCATACACGCCCTGAGTCATATCTCGTGCTTTTCAAGGTCAAAGTACGGACATTTCCCCGGTACAATATTTATATAGGGTGTCGCAGGAGGGATGGCCAATATTCAGGGATATCACAGGAAAGATTAGTTGAAGCAAATAACTGCATATGGACATATGCCCTATTCCCAATAGTTTTGCGAGATAAAGCACATTTAATTTACGTTTGTTTTGGGGCTAGTGGCAAGCACGTATGTGTCTTATCCATCCAACCTCTTTGACATTTCATTCTAGCGCAACCTACCTCTTTGCTCGAGATGTCTTTCCGCCATTAAACTAGCCCGCTGAATGCCCAGTTGTCCATGGTGTTTTATGAGTGAAGTAGTGCGAGGGATTGAGAGTCTATCAGAGGGAAGCACCGGTTAGCAGTGTTTGTACAAGCACTGGTTAAAATGCCACACATCTACACTATATATATATATATATATGTGTCTGTTCATGTGTCGTACTTCTGCAACTCGATTTCTTTAAACACATTTCCGCACTTCCTCACCAACCTCTGCTGTAAATGACAGCTAGGAAATTGCTTTTCTAATCATCGCCGAGCACGAACTACAAAGTGTCATTATTGTATGATTTTAATGCACAAGGAATTTGAATAACGTAAATAAATTGGATTGCCGGCCCCGTGGTGTAGGAGTAGCGTGCCTGCCTCTTACCCGGAGGCCCCCGGTGCGATTCCCGGTCAGGACAGGGATTTTTACCTGGACCTGAGGGCTAGTTCGATGTATACTCAGCCTACGTGATTAGAATTAAGGAGCTATCTGACGGTGAGATAGTGGCCCAGGCCTAGAAAGCCAAGAATAACGGCCGAGAGGACACCTCGTAAGCTGCAGGCCTTCGTGCTGAGCAGTGGTCGCTTTGTAGGCCAAGGCCCTTCAGGGGTTTTAGTGCCATGGGTTTTGTGTTAAATAAATAGAATTAATTGTTAGAATATTTAGCTGTTAATTCTTGGCTCTGTTCCATAAATCTCCAGTAAAATACTCTACAGTAATTTACAATTTTATAATCATATTTCATCTAGAGTTCATTGATGTGTTTCATAAGTAGTTTTATAACTTATAAAACATTACTTTCGTAGGTTATTTTGAATGATGGCATATTTTTTTATTTCTGGGCAGCCTCCGAGTTTGGGGAGGATTTTGAAAATAAGAGATCAGACTTGCTGTACAAACTTTAGAAATGGCTGTCAATAATAGAAGCACCAAGGAAAATGGGTAAAAATGCTGTGCTTTGTATCCCATAATAAAGGAGCTCAACTTCATGACACAAGTTTACCCATAAAGTAACAATGCAAAATGTTCACTTGAAATTATGCTCAGAATGCTGCTTGCTTCTACACAAGTTGATCAATGAACAATTTAATCATGAGGAATGACAATTGTGGAACCGGAAAAAAGTTTGAATTTAATAAATGACATGCAGAACAATGGCAGTATTTTCAGTAATATTGTAAAAAGAACTGACTGACTGACTGACTGACTGACTGACTGACTGACTGACTGACTGACTGACTGACTGACTGACTGACTGACTGACTGACTGACTGACTGACTGACTGACTGACTGACTGACTGACTGACTGACTGACTGACTGACTGACTGACTGACTGACTGACTGACTGACTGACTGACTGACTGACTGACTGACTGACTGACTGACTGACTGACTGACTGACTGACTGACTGACTGACTGACTGACTGACTGACTGACTGACTGACTGACTGACTGACTGACTGACTGACTGACTGACTGACTGACTGACTGACTGACTGACTGACTGACTGACTGACTGACTGACTGACTGACTGACTGACTGACTGACTGACTGACTGACTGACTGACTGACTGACTGACTGACTGACTGACTGACTGACTGACTGACTGACTGACTGACTGACTGACTGACTGACTGACTGACTGACTGACTGACTGACTGACTGACTGACTGACTGACTGACTGACTGACTGACTGACTGACTGACTGACTGACTGACTGACTGACTGACTGACTGACTGACTGACTGACTGACTGACTGACTGACTGACTGACTGACTGACTGACTGACTGACTGACTGACTGACTGACTGACTGACTGACTGACTGACTGACTGACTGACTGACTGACTGACTGACTGACTGACTGACTGACTGACTGACTGACTGACTGACTGACTGACTGACTGACTGACTGACTGACTGACTGACTGACTGACTGACTGACTGACTGACTGACTGACTGACTGACTGACTGACTGACTGACTGACTGACTGACTGACTGACTGACTGACTGACTGACTGACTGACTGACTGACTGACTGACTGACTGACTGACTGACTGACTGACTGACTGACTGACTGACTGACTGACTGACTGACTGACTGACTGACTGACTGACTGACTGACTGACTGACTGACTGACTGACTGACTGACTGACTGACTGACTGACTGACTGACTGACTGACTGACTGACTGACTGACTGACTGACTGACTGACTGACTGACTGACTGACTGACTGACTGACTGACTGACTGACTGACTGACTGACTGACTGACTGACTGACTGACTGACTGACTGACTGACTGACTGACTGACTGACTGACTGACTGACTGACTGACTGACTGACTGACTGACTGACTGACTGACTGACTGACTGACTGACTGACTGACTGACTGACTGACTGACTGACTGACTGACTGACTGACTGACTGACTGACTGACTGACTGACTGACTGACTGACTGACTGACTGACTGACTGACTGACTGACTGACTGACTGACTGACTGACTGACTGACTGACTGACTGACTGACTGACTGACTGACTGACTGACTGACTGACTGACTGACTGACTGACTGACTGACTGACTGACTGACTGACTGACTGACTGACTGACTGACTGACTGACTGACTGACTGACTGACTGACTGACTGACTGACTGACTGACTGACTGACTGACTGACTGACTGACTGACTGACTGACTGACTGACTGACTGACTGACTGACTGACTGACTGACTGACTGACTGACTGACTGACTGACTAACTAACTAACTAACTAACTAACTAACTAACTAACTATTAAACAACGTATTGCAAAGTTATAATTCATTTATCTGCTACAATTTGTATATTAAAATCCAACCACTAGTTAAATATTGGCTGTGATACAAACTATCAGAGAAACCACATCATTTTAAATGCGAAAACAAATGAAACAGTATATGGATATCATTTTCTAAAATCTCATTGTGTTTAAAAATTATATTATGCAAATTATACCAGTAAACATTGCTATATTTTAAAATTAATATTTCTGTCAAAATTACACCCTCGAGATATCAAACAAGCATGTTCTCATTCCATAGAATTTAAAACTTTTCATAGTGTTCATGTTTCTACGTGTTTTCTGATGATGACCGTATTCCTGTATTCTCGAATGCTGAAAGCGCTCCAGTATGAAACAGCCACAATAGATTTATCGCCGACTGTAATGAAGTCTTCAAGTTGGGTTTCCACAGGGCAGTTTGGACAGTGAAATAGATTCTCAGGATCTTGAATTGCACCACAGTCTCAGTCGCCATTCTATGTATATCTTTTGGCTGTATCAACGTTCTCTCTTGAAATAAGAAAACCTGCGTTTTGGAAATCCTCTAAGTTTTGCAAGTTATGTGCTGCTCTCCCTGCAACACGTGATTTTTAGTTCTGCAGTGCTTCCGTGCCCTATGCGCTGTTCCCAGTTCTATATCAATGTGAGGGATTAGGATATTTTGACTTTTCGATTTCTACACTTCCTTTGCAGCTGAGTGCGCACACCTCAGGCAAAACCGCTGTACACTACTCTCACAGCTCGAATTTTTCTTTTAGTGGCTCAGTTGTTGGCACATAGCCTACTCCAGTCCAATAACACCAAGGGATTTGCTCGAGGCTTAACTTATCCTTCCGACGGTTGAATCACATTCCTTCACGCTATACGAACACTGCAGATAGGTACTGAACCTGAATCCAAGCATCTGGAATACAATATAGTGGTTATAAATTAAATACCACTACCTCTCCTACGCAGCCGGACGACATTCTAATGCTGAAATTCATTTCCACGAATGGGACTCGAACCGGCTAACTTCGTTGTCAGACCTTTGATATTTTAAGCCTTAATGATCATGGCCACTAAGCGGGGTACCTTATCAAGTGACTTCTTATCTTATTCGTATGTCTGTATTCATCGTATACCGCGGAACGTTGTCCCAAGAGTTCCAGTCACAAATCTTCGGAACGTGACGTTGCCACCCATGAAGTGGTGCAATCATTCGAGAAAATAAAATATCATCGGCTTGTAAACAAAGTGATGATTCCCGACGACGTTATTATCCGTGAAGTTCAGTGTTTCTCTGTGATCAGTGCCGGGAAAACATTTTCGCTAGATGACGATATTTTCTTCCTTTCGCGAAAGCGATTTCTATGTTCCCGCCTTCCCACTTCTCCGTTTACTTTGAGGACCGTTCTTATCTGTGTAGTATGAAGCGCCCTTTACCTCCCGAAAGGAAGGAAGAACTACCGATTGAGTTAATCAAGGGACACGATTCAAAAGAAAAAGAAAATACATGATTTGGATTGCAGCCCACCTAGTGTCCATGATCATTAAGGTGTACATGTTCTGACACCGTGCGTAGCCAGTTCGAGTACAGCTGGTCCGAAAAAGAATGCACCATCAGAATTTTGGCCGGCAGGAGAAGAGAGGTGGTGCTATACAGTTTATAATCACTATATTGCGTGCCAAATGCCTGGGTTCAATTCCGAATCCCTCCGCAGTGCTCATGTGGAGTGAGGGCATGTGGGGCTTTTGATAGGGATTCGTCTGTCGGATGGAGACGTTGAGCAGACCCCTTGGTGCTATTCGACAGCCGGCACCAGGCTCCACCTTCTCTCTTCCTGCTATCATATAACAAGTCTTTTATTTCATCTCATTAACTCCTTTGACGAAGTTGACCTCAGGAAGGGCATCCTATCGTAAAAACTCACTCCGAAGGTTCATCTCACTTCATACCCGACTCTGTAGAGACAAGTGCAAAGATTGGACATGCAGATGATGCAGAATATATCGAGAGTGGTTAGGAAATGCATCTATGGAACGAGATCATAAAGAAAACGGAAGCTGAAGGTGATTATAAGTTTATATGACTTTTAACACAGAAAAGTACGGCTCCATGGCTAAATGGTTACCATACTGGCCTTTGGTCGGAGGGGTCCCATGTTCGATTCCCGGTCTGGTCGGGAATTTTAACCTCTGTTATTTAATTCCTCTGGTTGGGGGCTGGATGTCTGTGTCGTCTTCAGCATTAAAATTCTACTTAGTTGGGGGCCCTATCCTCACAGATGCGAAGGCCACCCATAAGGCGCGGCGTCAACTCTAAGAACCACCATTAGGCCTCTGCGGAGGCAACGCGCCATAATCATATAACACAGAAAAACTCTGTCAGTGCGAATATCAATTTAGATAATCTGAATTTAATGAATTAGATAGTAAAATATTATAAAAATGTAATTAACATTCTGAGAAATTGACGTAATAGCATTCCAAAAATTCTTTGGTTAGTGACAGAGTGAGGTTATCGACAGCTCTCATACGTTTATTGCCAAGAAACTGAACCAGCTTCTAAGCGGATATAATCTTAGAACTTCTCCCTTACGCTAAAGCCTTTGTGGATGAATTTCCTCATCGTGGTGGCAAGTTTGTGAGCTGCAGATTTATTAAATTATTGGCCTGTGAACTCGCATGTTCCATATAATAGAGTGAAAGCCTTGTCATCAAACTTTCTAATCATATTTTGCGGCACACAAGTCGGAACGTTATCGACGTTATCCGGCTTTGATTGGATTTTAATGTTGAAAATTTGGGGCAAGTTTTTGATTTGAATACTGAAATATTCCTTCACCACCTTTTGCCCTTCGTTCTGTCCAATTTTTGACCGGGGTACGGTCTCATGATATATGACATCAAAGGGCATGTCTCATCACCCAGTGTTACTGTAAATGTGGCACTTCAGTAGACAACCCTGACAGTTGAGTATATCCAGGATCTGATAAAACATCCTGTTCAAAACTTTGCTGGTGTTCTAATGAGCCCAAACACCCCCATCGCTGTTCTACAGCAGGGAAGGTGTAGTTGGCATCTTCAAGTGCTAAAGAACAGCTGATTTTTTAAATAATGAAAGTACTTAGAGCCACTGTTCCCTGAAGCGAGTATGACAACGTATTTATCATTTACAGATCGACGAATTGCATTTCCGCAAAACAGCCTCACTTTACCGCAAAACTTCCTATTTTCACTACCGCAGAATCGGACGTATCTTCTTCTTCTTTATCTGGTTACCCTCCAGGGTCGGTTTTTCCCTTGGACTCATCGAGGGATCCCAGCTCTTCCCCCTCAAGGGCAGTGTCCTCGAGCTTCAGACTCTGGGTCGGGATACAACTGGGGAGGATGACCAATACTTTGCCCACGCGGCCGCACCTGCTATGCCGAACAGGGCCTTGGTGGGGGATGGGAAGATTGGAAGGGATAGACAAGGAAGAGGGAAGGAATCGTCCGTGGCCTTAAGTTGAATACCATCCCGGCATTTGCCTGGAGGAGAAGTGGGAAACCCACGGAAAACCACTTCCAGGATGGCTGAGGTGGGAATCGAACCCGTCTTTACTCAGTCGACCTCCCGAGGCTGAGTGGATCCCGTTTCAGCCCTCGTACAACTTTTGAAATTTCGTGGCAGAGCCGGCAATCGAATCCGGGCCTCGGGAGTGGCAACTAATCATACTGACCACTACACCACAGGGGAGAACAAATCGGACGTATCTTTACCGCAACATAATTAGCAATCACTACCGCAAATATAAAGTGTACAGCAGCTTACGTTGAAAACTGGCAGCGCGGCACGCTGCTTGCTCCGGTGAAACACTTGTCCTATAGTTCTATGAAAACAACGTGCGTGTTGTGACAGCTCATAGCACGTGGCGCCGTGCAAAGAAGCGGGAGCGCTGTGTTACCACGTGATCCGGCTGGAGTTACTGCAATCACAATCAAAGCCCCTCTCTGCACTAGGCCCCGCGGAAAATAATATTCATGTATGGGAATCATGAGAGCATTAGAATAACATTAAATATTGTTGCTATTATTCCAAGTTGGTGCGGCAGTAATTCTATCAGCTCAAATATAGTAAGACATACTCCCCATTCCCCTCCCTTACAGGCTTTTATCAGTCGTTTTCGGACGATTGATTTCTTTTTTAGGTAGATTTCAGCAGCAGAATGGCACTTTGACAGGCCTGCTCAACATTCTTGGTTCAAATTCGGTTGAGGATGGGAGTTTTATGTATGTAGAGGAGAAATCGATCGGACCCTAGCATAGGCATCGCCAAATTTAACATGCCGGCTATAATATTGAAATGAGAGTTGCGATAAATAAAAGTCCGACTTTCATCTCCTCGTTTCGAATGACTTTAAACTCGCGATCGTTATTCGTGCGACCTCTTAAATCCGAAGCACAAAAGAAACCTTATATATTCTAACTACAGATCGTGATTCTTGATTTCTAAAATCTCACATGCTTTGTCCATAATTTTCACTACCCTATACAAAAATTCCAGTCTTAATAACAACACACTTATTAACACGAACACAATAGCACTATACATATTTAGCTGATTTCTAAAACGCACTGTACAGGTAATGATGTTAATGATAAAACTCAAAGCATACTGACTGACAACGTGGAACTTGGACCGTCCACCTCGTGGAGCATTAAGACAGAGGGGGTAGGAAAAGGGAGAGTGCACGCATAGCTGAGTTTGGAGCTGAGTTTGGCTTAAACGGGAAACGTGTACTGGTTGCCATAGTAACTGCCACCTCTTACTTCCACGGTGAGAACCGCCAGAACACGCATGGTGTTTTAATAGAAGTATAAAGTGGGAACTGATGTGGAATTCCCTTTACGTACTCCAGAAACGGTAATTGATCACTTTGATATTTGTCCCACAACTCAGTAGCAACACGATGATTTTCAGAGTCACGTCTATTTATTTTTCTTTTATAATGCGCTGTGTTAAAGTACAGATATGTTTCACATTGCAATTGCTTTAAGGCTTTCGTACACTTGTGGACAGAAGGATGGGGTTTGTAAAATTGTTCTGTTAAATGTCTATGAAACGACTCCACACCATTTGTAGTTCTGATTTCATCTGTTGGTACACTGTCCCATAACTTAGGGGGAAATTTAGCATCTTCTTAGCATCTTCAATTATATAGTCTTCAAGTACATTGTCGTTCTGTGGAGGAATTTTTTGAAGTAACACCAGAAGTGATTACATGGATTAAAAATTTGGATATTAAAATACAAAAGTGAAGTCCTGATGCTGTCATCAACCAGTATAATTGTACATTTTATATTATGTTTGTATATTTTGATTGTCATGTACACATCATACGCTAATACATAATAATAATAGTACATAGTCTAGAAAAAATTAACTAAGGTAAGGTACCTTCAGATTGGACAAAAGCAGTAATTGCACCTATCTATAAGCAAGGGAACAGGAAGGATTGCAACAACTATCGAGGTATCTCATTGATTAGTATACCAGGAAAAGTATTCACTGGCATCATGGAAGGGAGGATGCGGCCAATCGTAGAGAGTAAGTTGGATGGAAACCAGTGTGGTTTCAGACCACAGAGAGGCTGTCAGGGTCAGATTTTCAGTATGCACTAGGTAATTGAAAAATGCCACGAGAGGAATAGGCAGTTGTGTTTATCTTTCGTAGATCTAGAGAAAGCATATGACAGGGTACCAGGGGAAAATATGTTCACCATACTGAGGGACTATGGAATCAAGGGTAGATTATTAAAATTAATCAAATGCATTTATGTTGACAATTGGACTTCAGTGAGAATTGACGGTAGAATGAGTTCTTGGTTCAGGTTACTTACAGGGGTTAGACAAGGTTGTAATCTTTCACCGTTGCTGTTTGTAGTTTACATGGATCATCTGCTGAAAGGTATAAAATGGCAGGGAGGAGGGATTCAGTTAGGTGGAAATGTAGTAAGCAGTCTGTCCTATGGTGAAAAATTGGTCGTAATGGCAGATTGTGCCAATAGCCTGCAGTCTAATATCTTGGTACTTGAAGATAGGTGCAATGAGTACATTATAAAAATTAGCCTTTCGAAGACTAAATTTATGTCAGTAGGTAAGGAATTTAACAAAACTGAATGTCAGATTGGTGATACAAAGCTAGAACAGGTCGATAATTCCAAGTACACTGACTGACAGAGCAAATGCAACACCAAGAAGGAGTGGTTCGAAAGGGATGAAAGTTGGGGAAAAAACAGAGACGGCACGGACGAATAATTGATGTTTATTTCAAACCGATATGCAGGTTACACAATGCGCACGGCATCGACTCAGTAGGATGTAGGACCACCGCGAGCGGCGATGCACGCAGAAACACGTCGAGGTACAGAGTCAATAAGAGTGCGGATGGTGTCCTGAGGGATGGTTCTCCATTCTCTGTCAACCATTTGCCACAGTTGGTCGTCCGTACGAGGCTGGGGCAGAGTTTGCAAACGGCGTCCAATGAGATCCCACACGTGTTCGATTGGTGAGAGATCCGGAGAGTACGCTGGCCACGGAAGCATCTGTACACCTCGTAGAGCCTGTTGGGAGATGCGAGCAGTGTGTGGGCGGGCATTTTCCTGCTGAAACAGAGCATTGGGCAGCCCCTGAAGGTACGGGAGTGCCACCGGCCGCAGCACATGCTGCACGTAGCGGTGGGCATTTAACGTGCCTTGAATACGCACTAGAGGTGACGTGGAATCATACGCAATAGCGCCCCAAACCATGATGCCGCGTTGTCTAGCGGTAGGGCGCTCCACAGTTACTGCCGGATTTGACCTTTCTCCACGCCGACGCCACACTCGTCTGCGGTGACTATCACTGACAGAACAGAAGCGTGACTCATCGGAGAACACGACGTTCCGCCATTCCCTCATCCAAGTCGCTCTAGCCCGGCACCATGCCAGGCGTGCACGTCTATGCTGTGGAGTCAATGGTAGTCTTCTGAGCGGACGCCGGGAGTGCAGGCCTCCTTCAACCAATCGACGGGAAATTGTTCTGGTCGATATTGGAACAGCCAGGGTGTCTTGCACATGCTGAAGAATGGCGGTTGACGTGGCGTGCGGGGCTGCCACCGCTTGGCGGCGGATGCGCCGATCCTCGCGTGCTGACGTCACTCGGGCTGCGCCTGGACCCCTCGCACGTGCCACATGTCCCTGCGCCAACCATCTTCGCCAAAGGCGCTGCACCGTGGACACATCCCTATGGGTATCGGCTGCGATTTGACGAAGCGACCAACCTGCCCTTCTCAGCCCGATCACCATACCCCTCGTAAAGTCGTCTGTCTGCTGGAAATGCCTCCGTTGACGGCGGCCTGGCATTCTTAGCTATACACGTGTCCTGTGGCACACGACAACACGTTCTACAATGACTGTCGGCTGAGAAATCACGGTACGAAGTGGGCCATTCGCCAACGCCGTGTCCCATTTATCGTTCGTTACGTGCGCAGCACAGCGGCGCATTTCACATCATGAGCATACCTCAGTGACGTCAGTCTACAATGCAATTGGCATAAAGTTCTGACCACTCCTTCTTGGTGTTGCATTTGCTCTGTCAGTCAGTGTATTTAGGTTGTGTGTTCTCCCAGGATGGTAATATAGTAAGTGAGATTGTATCAAGGTGTAGTAAAGCTAATGCAGTGAGCTTGCAGTTGCGATCAACAGTATTCTGTAAGAAGGAAGTCAGCTCCCAGACGAAACTATCTTTACATCGGTCTGTTTTCAGACCAACTTTGCTTTACGGAAGCGAAAGCTGAGTGGACTCAGGGTATCTTATTCATAAGTTAGAAGTAACAGACATGAAAGTAGCGAGAACGATTGCTGGTACAAACAGGTGGGAACAATAGCAGGAGGGTAGAAGGTACTCAGAATGAGGAGATAAAGGCTCATTTAGGAATGAACTCAATAGATGAAGCTGTACGCATAAAACGGCTTCGGTGGTGGGGTCATGTGAGGCGAATGGAGGAGGATAGGTTACCTAAGAGAATAATGGACTCTGTTATAGAGGGTAAGAGAAGTGGAGGTAGACCAAGACCACGATGGTTAGACTCAGTTTCTAACGATTTAAAGATAAGAGGTATATAACTAAATGAGGCCACAGCACTAGTTGCAAATAGAGGATTGTGGCGACGTTTAGTAAATTCACATAGGCTTGCAGACTGAACGCTGAAGGGCATAACAGTCTATAATGATAATGTATGTAATGTATGTTCTTACATATATAATGAAATATTATTCCCTAGGCTCTATTAATAAAACGCTCTTAAATCTATATGACTACTCCTCAAGCACACACTCATTCATACTACACCATTCAGTCAGCTGTCCTCATCAGGTAGTATTGGTAGGCGAAGTTAAATCTTGATTACGAGTTACTTGCTCTGACTCGAGCTGGCAGGCATTTCTATAATTTGGCCCTGGTCACCACAAACGATCTATTAATTTTGTGTAGTGTACAGGAATAAAAAAGAGCTCGAACTGGTGTTTAGGTCGTGAAAAGATGAAATAGTGAACTCAGAAGAAATAAACCGCGGCTGGTATTCACCTAACAATCTAAACACCATCGTTAAATTGTGTAGCTGCCGACGTTTATCGGGCTTCAGCCATGAGAGTGCCTGATAGTCTGGGGTGATAAGAATATCACACCTCATTCAGTCATTTCCTAAATGCATTGCCTTATCGATACAACCAATCGTCTCTATCTTGCGCCGCTCTTTTCATCCCATTTTTTTATCCTTCCTCGATCACTTCCAAGTATTTTTTTCAAGGGCCGGTCTCTTCATTTCTTCCCTAGTACTGTGAATTTTTCTCATCGGCTGGCCGGCAGGCGCGTCCAGCTTATCTGCCTCCCGTTGACACATCACTTCACGTTACACAGCGAAGCGGCAACACGGGAATGCCCGCACTTCCCAGTTCACGTCCGTACTTATAACGTGTTTTAAGAGTTGACCTGTCGCTTCAACAGTTCTCGAATTGTGAAGTGTCACTTCGGAGTATAATTTTCACATTGCTTCCACATGTGTACCCGGTAGAGGGAAGGGTATTTATGTACGACGATTATGCGAAAACATAACATTTCCATCATCTCTTGTCATAAGGTACGAGCTTATTTTATTAATCCTTAATTTTCTGAATTTTTATTTGCTTAGTTTTAATTGTTATCTCAAGCCATGCACGGATAAAGTGAGCGAAGTACTGTCCTTCTTGCCATGCCGCGGGTCGGGGAGTGATGAGTCAACGGGGGCAGGTAAGATGGGCGCGCCCACCGGCCAATCGATGAGAGAAACTCACTCTACTTCGCCTTCAAATATATTGATGATGAAGGTGTTGTGTATAATGGTATGTCCGGTAAGTTTGATTTTTCTTCTGTCTATTTATTTCAGCTTCCTCTCCCTTTCTTTTTCCTTTGAGTCCAGCTCGTTCTTGTTTTACCGGATATAGAAAATAAATCATAGACAAGGAGTTTGCTGATCGTTGAAGTTTACGTTTTTTATCGTAATATTTCGTCGAATTAAATCTTGCTCATTATAAAGTATCCGAAATGGTTCTTAGGATATGAATACAGCTGTTCTTTGGCTTAGTAAAGAAGGAGTTCACATTTTCTTCCTTCCCTGTTTGCGAATGCATAAGAATATCGTAGATATTCTAGCTTTTTCTACCAAATGCATCTTCATCTTCTTGAGTGTCATCGGAAGTCTGTGACCATGCAGTGAATTTTTCTCCACTCATGCATACACTCAAATTACAAGCGTCCTAAACTGTCTGCCACGTATAAATGGCCGCAGTAATAGAAAACCGACCGTGCGCGCAAGGCCTAACAAACATTCTGTAGCACATAGCAGGTGATACAGTACACTCTGCTCACTAGGCAGTCTGCCATGTACTGGGATAAAAACAATAACATGATTCACGGCCCCCAGTATTAATGTTGCTATAGCAACAGCTTTATTGAGTTACAGTCTTCTCATCTCATAATACACAGCTTGGATGTAGTATTTAATTGAGATTGTCTCTACACCTGTGTTAGTTTGAAATACTTGATTATGTACTTTGTCGATCAGCAAAATTAGTCCCGGTAACCGTTATTTATCTACAATCGGATATTGATTAGTTTTACAGATTTAAGCTCCTGCCAATATTCGAATAGTTCAGTACATTCAACGCAGAACATTTGATATATAAATCTGAATGTCGGTCCATTTGCCTTCCTGTCATCCTTTCACGTAAACTCTACATGACCAGCCAAGCTCAAATTTGGCAACCTTATAGCTGACACATAAAACAGGTTTACGTAACATCGAAAATAAAAGTAAACAGTATAATTAAAACCGAGCTCGATAGCTGCAGTCGCTTAAGTGCGGCCAGTATCCAGTAATCGGGAGATAGTGGGTTCGAGCCCCACTGTCGGCAGCCCTGAAGATGGTTTTCCGTGGTTTCCCATTTTCACACCAGGCAAATGCCGGGGATGTACCTTAATTAAGGCCACGGTCGCTTTCTTCCACTTCCTAGACCATTCCTATCCCATCGTCGCCATAAGACATGTCTGTGTCGGTGCGACGTTAAGCAAAATAGCAAAAAAAAAAGTATAATTAAACATAAAGGAGGCAATAGCAACACACATTGTCATAAAAAAATAACCCATACATCACCCGCTACCACAAGGTTCCAATTTCCTTGAATTTCTTTGAGTCTGGTCGAGGGACTATCATACGTCTCACGTTGTCTATTAAGGGGTTCATGTAACAAAAGCTTTTTCTGCTGTGATTTTATACCGTACGTACTCAATCAGGCATTACAGTAAGAAAGCTAGGGGTAAGACGAAGAGGCCTTGGCATTAATTACGGTAAAGCCCCAGAGTTTACCTTATGCAGCAGTGGGGTTCGAATCCACCATGTCCAGAATGCAAGCCCACTGCTACGTCACCCAAACCGCACAGTCAACTCTGTCGGTAAAGAGAAAATGAAGTAAGTCAGGGGAAATACACGCATGGGACCTTTTTTAAAGAGAATATGCTGCCTAAACGCGAACTCTTATTAAAATACAGCCACCGAGCTCGATAGGTACCGTCGCTTAAATCCCCGGCAACGCCGTGCGGTACCGTATAGTACCAGTGCGCCATACTCAGATTTTTTCATACTGATCGTTATTCGCGACATAAATCTGGCAGCTTCGCTTTACATTATCTAGGTGATACTCCCCACAATGTATTTGAGTGTTTGTTTGCGACAACAACTGCTTGGAATTTGAGATCGTGTTGAGAGGAATATAAATGACTGCCCATCCAAGGTAAGCTGCTTTATTTCGTTTATAAATTTTGACAATACAATTTTGTATCGTGGGTTTATTATCTTGAAATATCAATCCATGACTTGAAATAGCATTTCAGTGTTTGCTGTTATGACACTAATTATTCCGTTGGTATATTATGGACCGAACTCGATAGCTGCAGTCGCTTAAGTGCGTCCAGTATCCAGTATTCGGGAGATAGTAGCTTCGAACCCCACTGTCGACAGCCCTAAAAATGGTTTTCCGTGGTTTCCCATTTTCACACCAGGCAAGACCTATCTGTGTCGGTGCGACGTAAAGCAACTAGCAAAAAATAGTAGGGACATTATGGTACCGCACGGCGATTCTAAAGAAACAATTAATACTGTAGTTGCAAATAATGATTTATATATGTAAACGAAATCAAAGAGGTATTTGGAAAGGGAATCATAATCCAAGGAGAGGAAATCAAAACCTTCAGATTTGCCGATGACATTGTTATTTTATCTGAGACTGCAGAAGATCTCGAGAAGTTACTGAATGGTATGGACGAAGTCTTGGGTAAGGAGTGCAAGATAAAATTAAATATGTCCAAAAGAAAAATAATGGAGTGCAGTCGAACGAAGGCAGGTGATGCAGGAAATATTAGATTAGGAAATGAAGTCTTAAAGGAAGTAGATGAATATTGTTACTGGGGTAGTAAAATAAGTAACGATGGCAGAAGTAAGGAGGACATAAAATGCAGACTAGCACAAGCAAGAAAGAGCTTTCTTAACCCTTTCAGACCGAGTACGCACAATTGTGCGGGTTCGTATTTTAGTTATCCCTGACCGTATTTGATGTTTTTTCGGCGCTACACCGGACTGCAGTGATTGTGCAGGACACGTGGCGTGTATTTCAATTGATTTTAGTATGCGCTTGACCGCCAGGGCGAAGGAAGAAGAGTTTAAAAAGCACAGTTGATCGGCGAGATGGCAGGAAGCAGTAGTGCCGAAAGTAAGTATTTATTTACTGCGTTTATATTAATCTAGAAGCTTTACTGAATACCGGAATATATTCAATGAAGTGTGTACATTGGTTAGTGAACGTAAATTTTGAAGCTACACCATCGTACGTGATACAACGAGGTTTTGAATTTTGATACGCACAATTGTGTGGGTCCTGTTTTTCGGATGTTAGTTTTTATTTTGTAAAATAAACTATTAATATGTGTATTGAGGAGCATTTTAGTCAGTTCTTGACGTACAAACAAAAATTCACACCTCCAGTTTTCTTTCAGGTCTGAAAGGGTTAAGAAAAAGAAATTCGCTCACTTCAAACATTGATATAGGCTATTGGCTTCACGTCGCACCGACACAGAGAGGTCTTATGGCGACAATGGGAGAGGAAAGGGCTAGGACTGGAAGGGAAGCGGCCGTGGCCTTAATTAAGGTACAGCCCCAGCATTTTCCTGGTGTGAAAATGGGGAACCACGGAACACCATCTTCAGGGCTGCCTACAGTGAGGTTCGAACCCACTATCTCCCGAATACTGGATACTGGTCGCACTTAAGCGACTGCAGCTATCGAGCTCGGTCATTGATACTGGAATTAGAAAGATGTTTCTGAAGACCTTCATCTGGAGCGTGGCCTTGTATGAAAGCGAAACCTGTACGATAACTAGCTCAGAAAGAGAGAGAATAGAAGCTTTCGAAATGTGGTGTTACAGAAGAATGCTGAAGGTGAGATGGATCGAATCACGAATGAAGAGATACTGAATCGAATTAGTGAGAGTCGATTGATTTGGCTAAATTTGATGAGAAGAAATAATAATAATAATAATAATAATAATAATAATAATAATAATAATAATAATAATAATAATCGTGTGGCCTCAGCTACCATATTCAGACATTTCAATTTGACGCCATCTGGCTGTCTGCTCGTCAATTTCGACGTTCCGTGTTACTCTAGACCTACTAGATGGCAGACCAAGTAAACCGAAACTCTCTTGGGCGTCTATGGCTGAGATTTAATGAATTTTGTCTTGTGAACACCAAATGTATCACCAGAGATCTTTTACATGCTGACATCGTACGACATGTAGTGTCGAATGGGCTTTCTTCCCGCCCTTTAACAATCCGACACCTACCTCTGCCAGGTTTAAACCCGCTATCTTGGGATCCGGAGGCCGACACTTTACCACTGATCCACAGCTAGAAGAAAAGATAGAATGATATGACACATCTTAATACACCCAGGACTTGTTCAGTTGGTTTTGAAGGAAGTGTAGGTGGTAAGAATGGTAGGGGTAGACCAAGGTATGAATATGACAAACAGATTAGAGCAGATGTAGGATGCTATATTTATATAGACATGAAAAGATCAGCACAGGATAGGGTGGCATGGAGGGCTGCATCAAACCTGTCTATGGACTGATGACTCAAATAGCAAGAATGTGTCATTCAATTGTATAATTGTAAGTTTTACTAACAAATCCACGTGATAACACACGTGGAGAGCGCGATGTATCGCGTCTAATGATACGTGAACTTAATTTGAGTGGCTTGACGTTTGAGGAGGTTCTACATATTATTGAAGAAGAGAATACTGAAGCTGAAGCCGTATACATTGAACTACAGGAATGTAACGTATTATCAGATGAAGATCTGGCTGAGGAAGATGAAGGGGATGACGCAGATAATCTTACGGAAGGTTAACTCCGAGCACCACCTGAAGTAGTGCTGACACAAAAATTCCGCACAGGAGTCCGATGATGAATCACGGCTCGCGAAGAGATCGAAGTCATCACCTCGCCCAGCAGCTATCTGGATGGCGGATGACCTAGTTCCCGCAACAGTCCAATTTCCTAGTGCAAAATTTTCCACTTTACGAAATATGATGCTGACCAAAAATTTTTGAGTTGTATTTTGACGTTGAAATTGTGAATTTTTTGTGCTCTGAAGCCAGCAAGTATGAGCTTTTAAATGAAGAAGATCCTAAAGTAACCCCGAAAAAATGATAATATTTGTCACCATTTTACTATCCAGGTGGAATTTTGAAGAGCAATAAATACAGTTGTTCACACTTCTTTTCTTCTTATAGTAACTGACACTTTGAGATTCAATGTCCTACATCATTATATCACTCCAACAAACCATCACCGGCGCCGTGCGGCTAGATGCGAATCCCGCGTCCGCATAGAGTGCGTCAAGTGTAATGTGGGCGTCTGTATAAACTACTTTTTGCCACTCCAAATTAGTGAAAATAGAAAAGAGGCGACTAAAAACTGAAGTATAGGAAACAGGAATAATACTACTATAAAGATATGTCATGTCAGAGCTAATGTTATTTTTCAGAATTTCCAAAGGGTTGTCACAAATGAACCTATAAACACCGTTTTTTATTTTGTTTACTGCTAAGTAATTTGTAAGCAAAATTCTGTAACAATATTAAGCATTAAATTTCATGGTATTTTAACGAGGAAAAATATCTTACCGTATGTTTCACCTAAAAGGTATGTCAAGCACTGTGCAGTACCGTACGGTCCCAGGCCCTCATTTCGAAACCAACCACCCAATTTTTAGAAAACAGACTTTTGAATGTTCTCTAATATCTGAAAGATGGGAATATGAAATAAAAATTTTAAAAATCGAAAATTGGAAACTCCGGCGTTTCCGGGTTGTTAAGTGCGGTCAGTGTCCAGTATTCGGGAGATAGTGGGTTCGAACTCCACTGTCGGCAGCTCTGAAGATGGTTTTCCGAGATTTCCCATTTTCACACCAGGCAAATGCTGGGGATGTACCTTAATTAAGGCCACGGACGCTTCCTTCTCACTTGGAGCTCTTTCCTGTCAAATCGTCAATTGAAGATTATTAAAATTTTATTAGTCAACCTATTCAATACAAATGATATTTGCAAAGTTAGGACTTACATCCTATTAAACTAAGGTCTAAAGGGACATGTTTCGCCCTTTAAAATGGCATCATCAGCCTTTTTACACTCATGCTAAAGATAAAAATCAGGATCCTGATTGTCGATGTAAGAAAAAGAAAATATAAAATGAGAATAAAAATTTGAATGAATATTATACAATATGTGCAATCATGAGTTCTCAAATGACAATTGACAATTAAAATATCATCAAAAATGTTTGCGAAGAAATGGGAGTTGGTACGATAATTACATCAGCAATCTTGAAATGATCTTATAAAACTTTGCAAATATCATTTGTATTGAATAGGTTGACTAATACAAATTTTAATAATTTTAAATTGATGTACATTTTCAATACTGACCAAATATGAATTTTGTAACATGAAATGTAAAATCGTCGCCATAAAACCTATTTATGCCGGTGTGACGTAAAGCAAGTTGTGATAAAAAAGGAAATAGAGCCTATCTGGTGTGTTAAGTCATCAATTTCCTAGATTTCTAAAAACGTATGTTCTTCTTAAATCTAACCATTATCTAGCAAAGAGAATGTTCTTTGTTTTGGTGCATATTTTATTTGATGGAAAACAAAATTACCAGCAAACTGCTACAAGCAAAAGGTGTACACATAATCGATATAAATGAAATTTCCTTCACAAAATCCTTCCTAAATGTAAACGGTTTGTCAGAAAATTGACCTTTTTGCATGCTGCCGAGGACGCTCGTACGTTCAGCGTGGAGTAGGAAGCACTGTGCGTAAAATGCATGAACCAGTGTTGAAGAAACCTCCAAGATCTGAAAATGAACTTCACAGCAAGGAAGAGAACTGGAAAACAATCAATATTGCATTCTAGATAAGCACAACCAGACAAAATTTATGAGTTACTGCTCGCTTTGGAGCGATGTAGATGGAGTTGCACAGCTACCAGGCTGCCATGTGACCCTTCACCGCGACATAGTGAAGTGGAGTGTGTATGAGGTGGATGTATGGAAACAGCGCATCAGGATGGGTTTGACGAAAAGACGTGAATGACTGGCAAATTGGAGCTATCGTGTTTGTGTACCCTTGACCAGACAGTCAATGAAGTTGCACGATTAGTCGGTGTATCAACGCGGGCACTCCAAAGTGTCTACCAGGAATGGTGTACCACTCGCGGCTATGAAACACGGCGTGTGAACTACCGTCGCAAGAACATCAGTCATCAGTCAATAATTGATGATCTTCATTTAGGGCTGTCGCCCAGGTGGCAGATTCCCTTTCAGTTGTTTCCCTAATATTTTCTCTAAGTGTTTTCAGAGAACTTGGACGTTTGTCAAACATTTCCCTTGGTAAATTATTCCAGTCCTTTATTCCTCGTCTTTTACATGAATATTTACCCCAATTTCTACTCTAGAATTCCAAATTTACCTTCATGTTATCTTTTCAACTTTTCAAAGCTTCACTCAAGTCATTCGTCTACTAAAGTCATTCCACACCATCTCTCCACTGACAGCTCGGAACATAATGCTTTGTCGTTCGAGCAGCTCCTCTCCTTCTCAGCCTAAAGTTTGCAAAACTTTCGTAACACTAATTGTTTTGTCGAGAATCACCAAGAACAAATCGTGCTGCTTTTCTTTGGATCTTTTCAAGTACTTGTATCCATTAGTCCTGATGTGAGTCCCATACACTGGAACCATACTTTACTTATAGTCTTACAAGAGACTTGTACGCCCATTTCTTTATACTCTTACTACAACTCTTAAATACCCTCATAAACATGTGAAGAGGTCTGTAACCTTGCCTTACAACCTCGTTAATATGATTACCTCAAAGAAGTTCATTCGTTATATCTATTGAAATTAAACACAATGTGTACATATGTGTTAAAGGTTACAATTTGTCATCACTTTTGGTACATCACTTCGTTGTTGTTGTTGTTGTTGTTGTTCTTGTTGTGTTTTTTTTTTTTTTTTACCAGTCTTTGGCAAGTGTGCTGATGCGTTGTGTTTGTTCAGTACAGTTCATCAGGTGGTACCTAGGACACGTCATTCCGCAGAGACGGCAGATACATTCTTCGTTTGGGGCGTGGAATCTGTTGGTTAGGCATATTTTCCCGTGGAATCCGTGGACACCGAAGCGTGTGTATAAATGGCGTATTTTGTAGTTTGGGCCCTTCCATTCACTGTTCTTCATAACAAAACCTTCAGGTATCTGCTGGGCTTTCTGTCTTCTTTCTTCAAGGACGGCAGTCGATGCGGCGGTGTGTGGTAGCCCGAATGTTTGTTTGATGTCTTCCAGAAAGAATGTTTCGTCTGCCATTATGTATGCCATTCGATTCTCTGTAAATTCTGAGATCTGTAGGATCCGTTTCAAGTACCTGGCCTTTATATTTTCAATTCTTTTCATGTTTGAAACAGTTAATTTGTGCCATATCAATTGTATCCCATGCGTAACTACCGGAGCCACTTTATGATTGAATAGTGCCATTACAGTGTTCACTGAGAGGTTTAAAAACTAGTTACTTACAGTGATCCCCGGGAGGTAATTTCACCTAATTAACACAATCATTAAAACTGAGAGGACTTTTCCTCTTGCTAAAACATGGTGCAACCGACAGGAATTCGTGACGAGAGGCACGTTTTGTCGGTGGAAATCGGTTTGAAACCTTAGATTTACTACTTTCAGTGAATGAATTCCATCCCAACCAGATTCAGACTGAACAGTGCGAAGGGAACAGCAGGCAATGAACATTGGGAGTCCGGTACCTCGTAGGAGACCATTGTTCACAGTGACACATAAAGTGGAACGTCTTCGATGGGCCAAAAAACACCGAACGTAAATGGAGACCTGTAGTGTCATCCGACAAATCACGATTTTGCTGGTTTTTGAAATGACAGAAGGCGTCGAGTTCGTCGATGGCTCAATGAGGCGAAACATCCACAATGTGTGAAGGACGTAGCTAAGGCTGTAGGTGAAGGATTTTGGGGTGTTTATCGTACCACGACCTGAAACCACTCACTGAGATCTCCGTGAACATAACGAGGATGTTCATTTTAACAATCTAATACTAATGTTATTGGATTTACGTTCCACCAACTACATATTTCGATTTTCGGAGACGTCGAGGTGCCGGAATTTTATCCCGTAGCAGTTCTTTAAGGTGCCACTAAACCTACCCACACAAGTCTGAAGTATTTGCACAATTTCAAATACAACCGGACTGAGCCAGGATCGAATATGCCAAGTTGGGGATATGAAGCCAGCGCCTCAACCATCTGAGCCACTCATCCTGGCTTTTACTATTCTCGGTGACCAGGTGTTGCCCTTCATTCAACACCTTCATGATGAGTATGTCTTCCAAGATGGCAACGACAGTGTTCACAGAGCTGCACGCATACGTGATTGTTTTGACGAACATGAACACATTACACAGCAACTGGCCCGCTAAATCACCGGATCTTAATCCGATAGGGACTGCTTGGAACTATTTGGAATAGCGGGTGAAACGCTTCCAAGCAAGTTATCCTATTTAGCAAGTGAGAAAAGTATGTAGTGAGCAATGGGTGAATTCCAATCACTGCAATTTACACACTATCGCACATATACAGCGCCTCTCTTAAGTAACCTACTGCATCTCACTAACGGAACCACTCGCATAACCTCCACGTAGTGATGAGGTACCTCATTAAGTGTTCATCGGAATGATAGCTGTTCCTTTACATGGCCAGTACTGTTCAGGTTTACCTTGATTGATGGGTCTCCGATGTGGTGGATTCTTCGACGTTAGCTAGCGGCCAAATTTTTGCGGTTAAATGTACATTCACGGTCGACATCGCATTATCACAACGAGATATCGGACACTACTACTACTACTACTACTACTACTACTACTACTACTACTACTACAATGTTTTCATTCTTCCCCTGAAGGGGAGGTCGGCCTCTTAGACGGTGACGCCATCCTTCAGGCCAGGAGAGTTTTTACGGTGAAGGTGAGAGTGTTGGTGGCCTATACTAGGAACTGTCCCGGGATTCTCCATAGTGCAGGAGAATGGAAAACCACGGAAAACCATCCTCAGGACAGCCGACGGCGGAGAAAAACCCCCTCTCCGTCTCCCGAATGCAGAGGTGCAGAGACACAGCAGAGCCGCCCCCCACCCTCGCCCCTATGCTCGATTGGTCGTCCGGAGTGCAGAGCCGACGGACCAGCCGAAGCCCACTTTGCACAGTGGACTCTTTAATACGCGAACGAAGCTTTCAAATTTTTTATGGAAGCATACAGGACCAATAATAAAAACAAGATAATTTCTTTTAAGTATGAGTAAAAAGCCGTAGCTTAGGTATAATAATAATAATAATAATAATAATAATAATAATAATAATTGTTGTTGTTACGGAGTTACCGTGGAAGGCAGAGGTGAAAGAAGGTGTGGGCTGGAATGGATCTAACTACAAGGCCGAAAGATGAATTAAAATTTCAATAAAGGTTATATTTTCAAAATAGAAAAAACTTAACAAATTGCACATAGAATTTCAACAAATAACAACAAGCCAACAAATCAGGTACAAGACCAGGAAAAGCCAAGATTTAAGACGTTTTAACAATCTGGGCTTGGAGCCCCAAGTTTTATAATTCCTGAGCTCTTAGCTCACAACCACCAATTACCAAAGGGCAGAAAACCCCTAATTACATGGAGCACTTGCTCCCACCTAGTAATGTCAAGCCTCCTAGGGGCACCTTTCAAAACACCAGAAAGAGCTGACCCGCTCTCAATCTTTCAGGCCTATTCAAGGCAATACCATACTTTACAATCACTTGCCATCAAGGCACAACTTACAAGAATTAAACAGGGGTATCTCGTACCCAGCCTACAGGGCCTTAAAAGAAAAATAATAGGTTAATTTAAATGGCCCTAAATGAAAAAAGGAAAGGAGGCGTGAATTAGTACTCCTAAATACACATTTTAAAACCTAAGAGGCACTAGGCCGATTACACAGGGGCTATTCCCAATCTAGGGAGGTGATTCGTATAAGAAAAAATTTTAACACATTAAGGAAGAGAAGAAAATCGGTTATGAAACCGTAGTCACCTCAAATCAAAAATGAAGGGGAGCTCGAGAGGGTACAGCACTCTCTCTCCCCGGATTACAGTTAAAGATATATGAAGTTTTACAAGGACGGAAGAATTTTACATATTTCAAGAGATAGGTTACATATTAAAGGTTTCGGACCTGCCCCGCGGGTTAAACTGCTGAGCTAGCAAGAAATAAAGGTGTTAAACCGCCATTACCTTGTTGAAGAGCTGCTGCCCGAAGGAAGAGGCGCTACCCGCCCCCTGCTACACGTCCATACACAAAGCTAGATGTAGAAGAAGTGGCGGAGAGACAGGAACATCTGCAGTTTTTATACTCTCGGGGAAGATTCGAGACCTTTCATGAATAATTAAGACACACCCACAGTCGTTTATTGGGTAACTTACAGTTACACATCAACATCGAAGAAGAAAGACACGATTGGTCAAAAATTAATTACAGAAATTCTGGATTGGCTCAATTCAAAACTGGCGGAAAGAAAAGATTAATATTGCCAATTCACAAATGAAAGAACGAAGTTCAGTAAAGAACAAACTTATGAATACAACATTTCTTCAAATAAAGTTCTTCCACTTCGCACCAGGGTGCATGGTCATAGATTTTGTAGAGACATCTAGCAGAGAATGTCCACACTTCTTGATCAATAGAATACAAAACAAGTTGAACTCCACACAGTACTGACAACTTCGCAATCACAAAATTTACGGTAGTGACATCTTCTGAGAAAACTTATGAGTTGATACAGTTGTTAAAGTTCAGAGTTTCTCCTGTAGAGGAGTACGGCGGAAAATTCAAATGTGCGGCGTAGAGGTGTACCAGCCGGTACAATAAAAATAATAATAATAATAATAATAATAATAATAATAATAATAATAATAATATTATTATTATTATTTACGCAGTTGGCAAACGTTAGGTTTTGGAGGATTGTTTTGTTTATGTATCAAAGTTGTCAACACTTCATCTGGTTCCTTCTTCAGTCGCAATCAACCTATCAAAAATTGGTGAATATTTTCTCTAGCCAATTAAAGTTGTGGGTGTGTACAGGAATGCAGCCTATCAGTAAAGAGTTCTGGAAGCTTCCCCTTAAAATACTATAAAAGCAGGGTGCTTTATGGCCGTATTGTCTGAATTACTCTAGTGTGAGGAGAGTGAATTGACGTGAACCAGGAGGCAGGGGCCGTGACCTGCGTTAGGAAGGCCCAGCAACTCAAGGTAATGGCAGAATTTTCATAGCTAAGTGATAGCTCCTGCGGGGAAGGTTTCAACCTCTTTTATTTAATGTAAATTTCTAAATTTGGTCGTTTCAATGTAGAGTTTTCCCTACTGGTAAATATGTATTGTAAGGGAAAAAAGACTGATTACCCTCTGTCGGTTCCCATTCAACTTGGCATGGGATGACTACAGTTTTCAAATCTCTAAATTTCTTTAATCTTATTTGGCTTTAATATTTCTTATTTAGTCTTTCCGATGTGGAATAGGTTTAGCTTCTGTATCATTGAGTCATAAGCCCACCTAGGGTTTCTATGAGGAAGGCAAGTGTTTCTCCTCCTAGCCTGTTCTTTATGGCTAGTCGTGTTCAACCTTTCCTTTTATACATAAGGCCATTTGGTATGGACAATCACGCCCCTGTTTATTCGGTAATTGTTTGTGTTATTAGTTCCCTTTAGGAATAGTGAGTTGTAAACTGTTGAGCAGTAGGTACGCCCACATCAGAGCTACTTGGTGTAAATACTTTAAGGTTGTCAGGTATAACTTAGGTGTACCATAAGGAATTGATGCCTCTGCGAGGTACCTTTTGGAGCGTAAAATCCTATGTCGTATAAATGATCGGAGCAAAGCATGCTCTTTGTAAAATATTGCTTCTGTGGAGAGCAATGACGCTCTTTACTATGTAAATCAACCAAACTGTTAACAATTGTACATTTTGTACCTGATTTTCAGACTTGTATATTCTTGTTATTGCTAGAGTTGACGAGCTCATTGATATTGTTGTTATTGTTACGGGGTTACCCGTGGAATGCAGAGGTGAAAGAAGGTGCGGGCTGGAATGGGTCTAACTACAAAGCTGAGATATGAATTAAAATTGCATTAAAGGTTATATTTTCGAAAATAGCAAAACTTAACCATTTTCACATAAAATTTCAAACTTTAACACATAACGACAAGCCAAATCCGGTACAAGATCAGGAAAGCCAAGATTTAGAGATAATTTAACAACCCGGGCTTCAAGCCCCAATTTTTACAATTTCTGAGCTCTCAGCTCAAAACCACCTATTTACCAAAGGGCAGAAAACCCCTAATAACATGGAGCGCTTGCTCGAACCTTTGAATACCAAGCCTCTTTGAGGCACTTTTACCACATATAAAAGAGCTAACCCGCTCTCAACGTTCTGAGCCTATCAAAGGCCACAACGGACTTTACCCTTAACTGCCCTCAAGGCACACTTACAAAGAAACAGGGGTATCTTGTACCCAACCTAGTGGGCCTTAGTAGAAAAATAATAGGTTAAGTTAATGGCCCAAAATTCAAAACTGAATGGAGGCGTGAATCTGCACTCCTACATGAAACTTCTTAAAACCTAAGAGGTACTAGGCCGATGAAACAGGGGCTATTCCCAAACTATGGAGGTGACTCGTAAAGAAAATAAATTTAACACCTTAAAGGAGCTCGAGAGGGTAAAGCACTCTCTGTCCCCGATTTACACTTAAAGATATGTGAAGTTTTACAAAATCGACGGCAAATTACATGTTTGAAGATAAGTTACATAATAAAGGTTTCGGACCTTCCCCGAGGGTTAAACTGCTGAGCTAGCAAGAAATAAAGATGTTGAGCGGCCATTACCTTGTTGAAGAGCTGCTGCCGGATGAAAGAGGCGCTACCCGCCTCCTGCTACACTTCCATACACTATGTTAGATGTTGTTCGAGTGGCCGAGAGACAAGAAAATCAGCAGTTTTTATACCCTAGAGAATAATTCGAGACCTTTCAGGAATAAGACAGCCACACCCACGGGCTTTTATTGGCTGGCTAAAAGTTGCACATCAAAATTGAAGAAGAAAGACACGATTGGTCAAAAATTAATTACAGAAATTCTGGACTGGTTCAATTCAAAACTGGCGGAAAGAAAAGATTAATATTGCCAACCCACAAATGAAAGAACAAAATTTAGTAAAGAGAAAACTTATGAATACAAAATTTCTTCGAAAAGTTCCTTAACTTCGCACCAGGGTGCATGATCATAGTTTTTTGTAGAGACATCTATCAGAGAATGTCCACACTTCTTGATCAATAGAAAATGAAACAAGTTGAACTCCACACAGTACTGACAACTTCGTAATCACAAAATTTACGGTACTGACATCTTCAGAGAAAACATATGAGTTGATACAGTTTTTAAAGTTCAGAGTTTCTCCTGTAGATGAGTTCCAATTGGCGCAATATTTAAACTTGCGGCGTAGAGGTGTACCTTTCGGTACAGTTATATATTCAGATTTTCTATTTCTCCAATTTTAAACTCAGAAAAAGGAAATAAAATAAAATTTCAAAATTTATTGTGTAAAGTTCTGCTCTAGTTAATTTCTTGTCTACCCATTCAACCCCGGCGCTTCGCGTCCCTCTGCGACACACACAAACCCCGGAATAATAATAATAATAATAATAATAATAATAATAACACGAAGATGAATCAAGAAGTAAGTACCCGGTTTTATTGTCCAAACACAAATGAACGGAACATTGAATGTGTACTCTGGATCTGATGCTGTGACAATAATCTCACTATGGCGAACTTTCAACAGTACAGTTGTTTAATAATGTCTTGAGGCGTCTTATACTATGCCTCGATACCTTCCAAACGTAATTCAAAAAGTTTGGAAATAATGGCTGCTAAAAAGAGAGGCGGAAATTTAACCCATCAACAAGCTCCATAAGAGAAAGTTCAGATGAAATATCATGATCAAATATTAGGTTAGTGCTTTAAGTCAAATCACCCTAGAAATCATTCAAAGCGCATGTGAGAGTAATTAGTGTGTTTTTTCAGTCGTACCAACGAATCATACAGGTCACATGAATGATGCAGTCACATCATACTTGAATACCTTTTGTTGATAAACAGAATAAACGTATTGTTGCTAATGAAAAGTATACTGCTGAGGTTTGCCGTTCAAAACATACCCTATTTGTTTTTATCACAAATACCAGTGGCGAGAACGTCGTTATCATTCTTTGCTAATTACTATTGTTATTCAGTTCTCTGGAATTGTCTGTCTTATTGGCTGAATGGTCAGCGTTGAGGCCTTCGGTTCAGAGGCTCCCTGGTTCAATTCCGGCCGGGTCGGGAATTTTTATCGCTTTTGAATAATTCTTTTTTTTTTGCTATGGGCTTTTCGTCGCACCGACACAGACAGATCTTGTGGCGACGATGGGATAGGAAAGGCCTAGGAGTTGGAAGGAAGCGGCCGTGGCCTTAATTAAGGTACAGCCCCAGCATTTGCCTAGTGCGAAAATGGGAAACCACGGAAAACCGTCCTCAGGGCTGCCGACAGTGGGATTCGAACCTACTATCTCCCGGATGCAAGCTCACAGCCGCGCGCCTCTACGTGCACGGCCAACTCGCCCGGTGAATAATTCTTCTGGCTCGGGGACTGGGTGTTCGTGTTTGTCCCAACACTCTCCTCTTCAAATTCAGACAACACACCACACTATTAAACACCTCAGACACACTCAATAGTGATTACATTCCTCCACATAGGATTGGCATTGCGAAGTGATCCGGACGTAGAACACGGCCATATCCACATGTGCCACTCAGTTCGCACGCGCAACTCCACAGGTGTGGAAAATGCGGTGGAAGAACAAGAATTTAATTTGCTTGAATTAATTTAAGAGGTTTAGTTTCCGCGGTAGTAATGGCGTGCTCTGTTCACTCGGAAAGACGGGGATTCGATTCTTCCCCATGGACGGAATATTTATGATTTTTCATGAACACTCAGCCTACGTTAAAAACGAGTACCGTAGGCTTACTAGGTAATTTCCTAGGCGAAGACTGGTTGGGAATAGGGTGACCATTCTATCCCAATCAGTAAAAGCAAGGCAAAGTCATCTCCATACAGGCCATGAAGGCCCTTGGAGGGGTGAAAGGTTAAGGCTTCCACTATCTGTAACATCGGCACTCAGTGGGGTACAGTGCTCCCAATAATTAACTTTGTACTCATTCTTCGTGTAGGCTGAGTGAACCTCAGGGCTATGTGTATCTACGTAAGTGGGGATGTCGTACCTTAAATTTTTCGAATTCCTGACTGGGAATCGAACCGATGTCCTTACCGATGAACTGAACACACCTTCACCGCCTCATCCAGGCAGCCCCTCACCTACTTGGTACCGAGGTTAAAATTAGTAGAATCCTTTACCTTCCACTTTCATGGCCTGTGTGGAGTCGAATGTTTTGCTTGCGTTAATTTAGACTCTGGTTCAGTATGTTAGAAATTTTTTTTGCCGGTTGTTAATTAAGAAAAGAAGATTAGATTTTATAAGTAATATATTTCTTTCGTGCCGGGCTGAGTGGCTCAGACGGTTAAGGCGCTGGCCTTCTAACCCCAGCTTGGCAGGTTCGATCCTGACTCAGTCCGGCGGTATTTGAAGGTGCTCAAATACGACAGCCCCGTGTCGGTAGATTTACTGGCACGTAAAAGAACTCCTGCGGGACCTAATTCCGGCACCTCGCCGTCTCCGAAGACCTTAAAAAGTAGTTAGTGGGACGTAAAGCAAATAACATTATTATTATTATTTCTTTCGTTTTTACTTGTAACTTTAAATTTTGCCATTCTAGTAGTAACTGAGACATAACTACATTACTCATATAATGTTTCCTTTTTTTCAGGTGAAGGTGGTCGTCAAGCTTACTAGCCACTCAACAGGTAGGATACATAATGTTCTCTGGGAGCGAAATACCAAGCTTGCTTTAGAACTGTAGAGAGCGGTGTGTAGACAGTATTACGTGTTTCTGTGGTGGTTGGTTGAGTGCTGTGTTGTGTGTAAAGGAAGATGAGTTGATTTCAAATACTCGGCGCACTTGCTAGCTGAATGAAATTTTCACTGGTTTCTCACCGAGCTGGTCAATGTTCAAATCTTGGCCAATGCGTGTGTGAGTTTCGAAATGTTATGTTTCTGGTTGTGTATGTACGTTGAGTGCTTAGTCCGGAGGCTGGTTTGGACCTCAACAGCACAGCCTTCAGCCTTTAGGTGGCCCATGCATCACTGAAGAGATGTACTAGGAAAACGAGGAGTGGGGTAGTTTCCCGTTGCTTTCCTCACCGAGCCAGAAGTTGTATCTCAGTCTGCTAAGTCCACTGAAATGCCCGCACCAACCGACCCTACGAGCAACATTTTCATACCATTCATAACAGGGACTGGCTGCGTAAGGAACGACATTACTAGCATCATCGTACCTCGATCACTTTCATGTTGTCAAAGCCAAGGATAGTAAAGTATGAGACCGGGATACTTTAAAACAGGAATTTTTAAATTATATATACAGTGGCGGTCACAATAATAGAGCCACCTCTATTGACGGGATTAAGAACTAGGATATCTATTAGTTCGCAAAATCTCCACGAGTGCCGTGTTGTCAGTCCCTTTTAGACAACATCAGGGAAGACATCGCTGCTATCTGTAGTCGTGCGAAAGGAAGCGTTTGAGCTAGACGTGCGAAAAGAGGCATAAAGGTAAGAATCTTATGGGTCAAAATAATAGAGCCGCTTTACAGAAGTCCCGTTCAAATTGATGTTTTGCAGTTGTTTTGGGGACTAACGATATTATTTGTCAACAATCCTCCACTCAATATTATTTTGTAAATTGACGTTTGGTTTTGTTTACATTCTTCTAGATGGGCAGAGCAGAGTATACAAGTGATGATGGTCGTATAGTAATGTTCCGGATGTTCAAAAGTGGGATGTCCATGAATCAAATAGCCAAAGATTTATACGTTTCGCGGAAACGAATCCAGAACGCCATTAGACTGGCAAAACAAACAAAGCCGCAGGTGGAGAACAGGGGGCGACCTCTTGTAACTTCTCCTCGCGTAGACAGACTCACCACTAGGGAAGTAAAGAAAGACCCATTTTTGTCAACACCAGGACTGAAAGTCATTTTGTTTAGCGACAAAAATGATGTTCAACCATCAACCTGAACGATTCAAAGACGACTGATATCCGCAAAATTGAATGGGCGCATTGCGAGACAGAAGCCTCATGTTTCAAAAGCTAATGTTCGGAAAAGGTTGGCCTTCGCCCGGAGAAATTAACAAAAACCTAAAATTTGGTGGAGGAACGTCCTTTGGTCCGATGAATCCAAGTATAATAAGTTTGCCTCAGACGGAAAAGTCTACGTGCGCCGCCCACCAAACCAGAAATTTAATCCCAAGTACACTTTAAAAACTGTGAAATACGGTGGTGGAAGTGTTACGGTATGGGGATGTTTTTCATGGTACGGTATTGGTCCAATACACCGTATCAACGGCATAATGAACGTAGAAGTGTACAAAGACATCTTGGCAAAAGTAATGCTGCCTTATGCCGAAGAGGAAATGCCGCTGAAATGGAAATTTCAGCATGATAACGATCCAAAGCATACGGCAAGGATCATAAGGCAGTTTTTTCAAGATCACCCTATCGAAGTATTAGCGTGGCCACCTCAATCCCCTGACGCATCACCCATTGAGAACTTATGGGAGATCTTAGACAAGAGAATTGACCGCTCAAAAGCTACATCTTTAGATAAACTTTGGGAAGAAATCCAGAGAGCCTTGTATGCGATCAGCAGCGACGAATGCAGGCGTTTAGTCGACTCTATGGGTAAGAGGTGCAGGGCAATCCTCAAAAATAAGGGTTACCCCACGAAGTACTAATGCACTCCTATGCAAAAACGACTGTTCCTGTAAATTTCATAAGACTGAGATCAAGTACAAAATATTTGCGTCAATTGACTCTATTCTTTTGTCCCTGTGGTCTGGTATTCTTTTGAATATTATTGATTAGTTTGAGTGGTGTTATCTATATAACTGGCTGTGGTACAATGTGACTCTGTTGTAATGGTTCCTGTACAACGTAAAATATTGTTTCCATCATAGTACAAACATGTCTAGTAATAAATTTGCACTTTATTCCAAACCTTTGCCAGGTGGCTCTATTATTTTTTCCACCACTGTATAACGAATTATTGAATGGAATTACCTTAAAATGTGCAGAGAACTAAAACATTCGCAAAACATCTATTAAAAGCACACTGTATTTTTAGTAGCGTCGCGTTAGTTCCCGAAAAGAGGTACAATAAATTTTTCAAAATGAACATGAGAGAAATAAACCTACAAGATCCCCTTAACAAATCATAAACTTTAAGTGAAAAAGAGTTCAATGTTAGGTAGATACATAAAATATGAGATTCAAGGAGTATTGCATAAACGACAAATTTGACTGTGAAGTTTCAGAGGCCAAGTTTCATTCAATCAATACTGATCTCCATTTAGGGCAGTCGCCCAGGTGGCAGATTCATTTCTGATTCATTTCTGACCGGTAGGGAATTACGTTATGTCAGACCTGGCTAGTCTGTAGCGCTGAGATCGGCTTGTCCTATGTCCTGACCGAGTTACGACTGAGTGATGAAACATGACCCAAACTCCCTCCTTCCTGGCTTATTTTAATATCCAGCGTGTTGAGTTTTGCCGTCGAGATGGGTTCATGCCATATTGTCGTCAGAGCCTTGAAGATGATTTTCCATGGATTCCCGTTCTCACACCAGGCAACTACCGGAACAAGACGAATAGACGCTACGTCCTCCCAATTGCTGCAGTCAGCTTAACACTTCGCGTTAATGTTAAGAACAGCTGACCATCATCTTTCCTGTTCTCCTTGATTATGCTGTTTATCTTTCAACTGACAATACATCACTTTTGTAAGTTTTTAAAAATAACTAGCAGTTTCCCGCTGGCTCCGCCCGCAGTGTACAAAGTATGGTGTTGTTCGTTACTATCCTCACGGATGTATTTAAAAAGTTTCGAGTTAATGAAATAAAGCACATGATCTACTGTGGTAATATAATGTAATATTATGACAACAAAACACTTGGAAATACATGACACAAAGAAATTGAATTAAACGTTCCTCGGAACAACACTACGCGCCAAAGATCTTCATCATGGAGACAAATATACTCATAACTTTTCTCAGAATCTACCAATTTAAGTAGTTGTTACCTCAAAAGAAAGACCTTGATCTACTGAGTGCTTTTAGACCAAAACTACCTGCGTACTTTATTTAGAACGAACGATATGATTGCTTCAATGAGCAAAAATGTTGAAGAAATGAGACATCAAATTGAATGTGCACTCATAACTTTCCTCAGAATCAACCACTTTGAATAGTTAAGAGCTGAAATGAAAGAGCTTGATCCACTGCGTGTTCTTAGGCCAAAACGAACTCCGCACCACAATCAGAATCAAAGATAAGATTGCTTCAAAGATACAAAAAAAATGAAAAATCAAATAATTTGAGGAAGGCGGAATTTAAGTGATTTATAGTACCTGATAACAAATCTGTGCATGAATACCTTTCAGTCAAAAAAGTTGGAGATCGACCGGATAGAATGGTCGGACTGACTGACTGAAGTTTTCATAATTATTTTTTAATATATAGATTATTAGATACAGCCGTTGGAAGGGCCATTGTACACTAAGATATATCACATTTAAATAAGTAAAGATAACAATCGATATAAAAACTATATTGCGTAGTATCAACAGTAAATTAACAACAATAACTATGTAACAAGAATAACAATGATAACTGGCAAGGATCGGTTACAGAGTTAGCAAGAAGGAAGGCCATTGGTTGGAAGGGCGGCGGAAATGGAAACCTCGAGAAGGATTTCCGAGCAATATTTTACTTCTGTGTTTGAAGGATGTAAGGGGTGTGAATATGTCGATATCCGGTAGTGAGTTACCAAGAGTAGGGAGAGGGTGGAAGATTAGTCGCTGGTGGGTCGCATGATGAGTATGGCGGTTGCGTGCTGGGCGGGGGAACGTGTATAGCAGAGTACATTAGAAGAGTATTGCAGTTGGTATATCCATTGATTATTTCATGGAGGGAAAAATGTTCAGAGAACACTAAACAGCTTTTCACTGTCAAGATGTTAGATTTAGTTGTGTTCTTAAAAAGAGGGTTGCTATTCTTAATTATGAACGCGAAAATGTTAAAAATACTATATAGAGGATATATATTTATAATAGCATATGCGGATCAAATAGGGGAACAAAAGTCAATAACGGGGAGGACACAGAAGAAGAGATATAATTTTAAGGCGTTAATATTATTAATTTCAGTGAACCTGTAAAGACTGTCAGGCTACGCATAGTTCGGGATTTTATTGATTCGATATGAACAGAGGAGGTTAGTTTGCAGTCGATTATAACACCTATGTCTCTTACCTGAGAATCTGATTGCAGTATATATCTCTGGATGGTACAGGCAGTGTTCACTCCTTGCTTTAACAATGAAAATGATATTGTGTTACACTCCTTAAACTTCCTCACACAGGACAAACAATTAGCAACGAGCAACAACAGTTTAGAAAACGGTTTAATAAGGCTCCCTAAGACACCTAACCGTAAGTTCATACTTAAATTTAATTACACTGAATGTTGTGTAGGGGTACATGGGCTTTCCGGACGTACTGTTCCATCAACCTGTAGTTTCTAGTATCACTTGCCCATTGGTTATGGGCGCAATTCAGGTTTTATTTCTGGACCTTACACTGGAGAAAGGCGGACAATAATATTTTACATGTCTCCTCGTAGCACGTCGGTTATGACACTCCAGTTTCAAGGTAGAATGTGACATGTCCTATGTAAATATTCTGATACAGCACTGGTGGTATTTCACTAGACATTTTAAGTGTCTTTGTTTAGTAGAGTATCTCACGTCTCACAGACATGTTAGTGTCACAATTGCATTGTAGACAAATAGCTTCGTCTGGACTGTGCCTTCATGGTTTTCCAAGACCCATATCAGGACAGGACCAAACTCCGCAACAGCACATTTGAGGAGATAATGTATTAACATTTGTCGAGAAGTAGCTGCCAAGGTAAGGAAAGATCTCGATATTGTTTTGGATCTCTTCACTGACCGTGATTTTTCCTCGGTGATTTATGTAAAGAAAAAAAGAGTAGTGTCACGAAAATACTGCCAACATTGAACTGGAAAGGCTGGGGAGTAAAAAGACGAGCTGTTCTACTAAGCGGTATGTTTCGAGCTGTCACTGGAGAGATGGCGTGCGATGACATTAGTAGACGAATACGCTTGAGTGGAGCTTCAAAATTAATATGTACATAAAGTTGGAATCCAAGAAGACAAATTTGGGAAAATATTCATTTATAAAAGGATGTATAGGGATTGGAATAATTTATCAAGAGAAATTACAGAGTTCTTTGAAATTATTTAATAAAATTCTAGGTAAACAATTGATAGGGAATCTGTCACTTGGGCGACAGTCTTAAGTGTATATTAGTGAAGGCAGATTTGAATTGGGTCGTTGGTAATTAGTATTGTCTGATAAAGAATTCATATTATTCGTTATTGTAAAATTTGAATCCGATAATACAGTAGTATTTCCTTCGTTAAATGAATTCAAAATGATTTATATGGCATTCTGTGTACAGACTGGAACAACGTTATCGTCTGAGTACTGGAGTTTTATAACTGACCCTGAGGATACTTTGGTATTAACTCACATTCTGCTAATATTAAATTAATAAACCCTTGTAATTGAATACGACATCAAACAACTAGTAAGAACTTTAAAATAAATAAGCTAGCTCTATATTCTCCCCTTCTTCTCAACAGTCTGGAGCTATGTGATGCAAGTTCCGCAGGAAGGACGCCATACCTTGTTGAATACTGCAAAAATGCGCACAGTTGCCATCATAGTTGGATATACCAGGAGCTAGTTGTTTTAGTTTTCTGAAGGATATATGTGAGTATTTCGAAGGACTTGTGGGAAACTGAGGTTCAGATTTATTTTTCCTTACCTATGTTATTTTTATCGAGATACCTCAGCTGTTTCCATTTGTTATCCTTTTATTTGCCTGTGTTTTCCTGTGCTTTTCCTTTCAGAGAATTGAAGAATTATTCGTTTTGTCCTGTTGTCTTACATTAGCGTAGCTTCCCTAAGGATTTCATCCTCTTTATGCAGTATTTATGACTGAACCAAGATTTCGACTGCATCTTTGGTGCAGTTTCCCAGCTTCCTCTAGCAGGATAGTTTGAAGATATTAAAGGGCTTTATCAGTGTGGCCAATATGTAACTGGAAGATTATTCATTCCTTGACTAGGCTGTTTTCTAAGGCATCGCTTGATATATGCCACATAGGTCATCAGTCATCAGAAGGAATTAAGTTGAAATCTTCAAAGTGGGCACATTTAACCAACACTAATCGCACTTCACATTCATTTCTATTGTAACATTTCCCTTCTCCCTCGGGCTCGTAATTGCTGTTGGTACATCAACCCTAAAATCTTCGGAGACTTATAACATGGTTTCCTTAAGCCATATATCTCCATGCCATGTAGTTAGATGGATATTATTTATGTTTTTCTAGGTAATATTAATGTTTCCCTATGTTTCTCTTGTAACACATAGTCCGAAAAACTTTTCTGTACTGTGTTGAACACCGTGTGGACTCAGGATACATTATTAATAATTTATAAACAAAAGTGATAAAAGTAGGGAGAATGACTGTCAGCACAAATAGTTGAGAACAATGGTAAAAGGGAATGAGGGGATAGAGGCAAATTTTCTCTTGAAAGGAACTCGATGGATGAAGCTGTACGTTCTGAGGAAGTGGCCTATACTCGGACTTCAGGGAACCGTGTTCGGAAGCTGTTGATATCGCTTCAAATACTAGGGTTTTCAGTAGCCAGTTTGAAGAAGATCCGTGTTTTATAACGGGCTGTCTTGAGGGCGCTCGGCCCTAATAACTTAGCCAAGATGCTGGTATTGGATTATCATGAAACTTATCAACGTCTGGAAAAGACCAAAATCAGCAGGTCGCTAAGATTTCATGTAGTTTGAACGACCAATTCTGTACTGATTTCAATTTCAAGTTTTAGTTTATTAAACCTTATCGTACGGAGCTCGATAGCTGCAGTCGCTTAAGTGCAGCCAGTATCCAGTATTCGGGAGATAATGTGTTCGAACCCCACTGTCGGCAGTCCTGAAGATGGTTTTCCGTGGTTTCAGATTTTCAAACCAGGCAAATGCTGGGACTGTATCTTAATTAAGGCCACGGCCGCTTCTTTCCCACTCCTATCCATTTCCTATCCCATCGTCGCCATAAGACTTAGCTGTGTCGGGGCGACGTAAAGCCAATTGTAAAAATAAAAAAAAGCTTATCGTGTGCTGCGCTGAATATTACAGGTGTACCTACTGTAATTCTGCACGAGTCCACTGATTACGTGCGTTGAACGTATCATTCAGCAGATTCGAGAATTTAGAAGGGGATATTCTGTCAGGATGAGCGTAACAGACCATATCATGATTACCCATTTCATTCAATGCACATATTTTGTGATCGTTATTGTTTAGACACAATTAGTGGCGTGTTAGTTGATTTAATTCTGGGAATATTATATATTTAATGCCTCTTTTGTATAAACTGTAGATAGAACATTTCTGTTGTTTTTACTTCATTAGCAAACAGTTTACTTATCCTTGAAAGCACGTTCTTGGATATTCACAATATAGGGTTTTGTATCGGAATTACACTCCTGAAAATAGTGGGTTCGAATCCCACCCTCGGCTGACCTGAAATGATTTTCTGTATTTTCCCACTTTCACATCAGGCAAATGCTGAGGTTGAACCTCAATTAAGGCTACGAACCAGTGTTGCCAACTTATATTTTCAAGATCCACTAAATACTACTAAAAATCCGCTAAAATTCCGCCAAGAAATCCGATCTCAAATAATGAGCAATAATAATAATAATAATAATAATAATAATAATAATAATAATAATAATAATAATAATAATAATAATTTCAGATGTCAATCGAAAGCCAAGAGTTAAATTTTTGGACATATTTCAAGAATGCCTGATGACAGACTGGCTAAGGAAATCTTTAACCACTTCAATAAGCCCAATAGGAAGGGCAGCTCTTATGAAAAATGGTTTGTTAACACGAAGAAAGATTTGCAAGAAATGAACATCAAACATCAAGACATCCACAATAGAACCACCTTCAGAAAAAAGTTACACATATTTAAGGGTTCCCTAGAGCCAGAAACAGCGACCAAGAAGAGCAATAGACGGCTGAAAGGAAAGAAGCGGCAAGCAAGAGGATAAAGGAGTACCGGCGCCAAAGAAATTTTAAATCAAGAGTTATTTACGTGGTCCACAGCTGGCCAAAGTCGATAAAATAATAATAATAATAATAATAATAATAATAATAATAATAATAATAATAATAATAATAATAATAATAATAATAATAATAATAATAATAGTAAATGTCTGCACTCACCTGATCTGTGTGTTTCACTGGGATTAACCCCCTGCCTGGGAGTCGGCGAGCTAAAACTTGTAGGCGTTTTAGTGCCGGGTACACACTAGGTTAATCCCCTACCTCAAGGGCCACACACAGAACAGGCCAGTTCATTAAACGGTCTTCCTTCATAGCATAAATATAAATGCTACCCTCTCACAGTTTCATTATCTGTCATCATTCGTTAACTAAGAGATAAGTACCCTTTCCCCACGCATTACAAATTTATGATACCCCAATCTCATAACATCAAATCAAATAACATGTTTTCCTCATGTGACTGCTAGCTCCTGACAAGAAATACGGAATAGCTCAGAGACAGACTGGAGTACAATTTAAAAAAAGTAAAATGGATAAAACGCTAAATTCCGCTATAATAAATCTAGAATTCCGCCAAAAAATCCGCTGCCCGCTAAATTTATCCGCCGACAGTCTTCTAATTCCGCCAAATTTAGCGGAAAATCCGCTACGTTGGCAACACTGCTACGGACGCTTCCTCCCCAATATTAACTCTTTCCCATCCTTCCTTCACCGAAAGTACTAGATCTGTTAATGCGGCGTTAAACAAGAAGCAAGAAAATAAATACTGAGACATCGGAAAGGAGCGGAAAATATATTAAATTAATCTGTGGCGTATTTAACGGCATTTTATATTTATTTCTAATATTATTTCCTATAATTCAATTTTTTTGAGTGAGTATGGTTACAAAAAGCCTTTTCTTTATAATTTCTTGCAGTTTTGACCAATTGTGATAACATTGTTGTTATAAACTAGTATCTTTGATAAATAACCCTGGAGCTTATTCTCGTGCTACATCAGTTCAAGTGTATCAGCACGTGGAGGGGATGAGGTCTGAACGACGGGGAAGGTAAGCTGTTTTCACTTGGGGCGAGTTTATAGTTTATAAAGTTGTAATTAACAGAAAGTTTCTCCCCACGCCTCAGCTCCAACGAGTTTCCTTTCAATGCACTTCCGCTGCCTTCAGATTCAGGCGGGCTTTATATTTTGGCCTAGTTCGCGAACTGTTCAGGAATTAAGAACGATTTCTTAGAAAATAATTCACCATGAAAATTATTTTGATAATTTGAACGTTTTAAGTATGGTATTGGATTGGGGAGATGAATTTTTTTAAGTATCCCTCTGTTTACCGAGGGGGAAAACATTTTAAAAATGTATTTTCAAAATATATCTACTAAGTGTTGATAGATTTTAAACACGAGATGAGCTGATTGGCCAGGCAGTGGAGCACTGGCTTCCTCAACCCAAGGCGTGGTGGTTCGTTCCCTGGGCTCATTTCGGTGGCATGTGAATGTGCTCGAAATCGCCAGCCTCCTCTGGGTAAATTTAACTGGAGTGAAAGTAAACGAAATTCTGAGGGATTGAATTCCAGAACGCAGGTTTCTCTGTAACAATCGCCATTGTGGTGTAAAATAATAATAATAATTATTGTTATTGTTCCGGGGATTCTGTTGAACGCAGATGTGTAAGAAGGTGACGGGGTGAATGGCTGGACAGAGAAAAGATTGAAGAATACTTTAAAACAGTAAAATTTAAAATTTAAAATTTATAATTAAAAATTTAAAATTAAAAAAATTTAAAAAATTTTAAAAAATTTAAAATTTAAAACTTGATAAACCAATAACAATGGATAGAATAATAGGGATCTCTCAGATTTTATAACAATAGTGATTAAAAAACGTAAAAGAACCAGGTACTGTGGAGAAAATTATTGATATAATGACTTTGAAGAGATAAGTTTGTCGCTCAAAGTTACACCATTACAACGAGCGCTATTGCTCCACCTCTCAGTTAAACTCTAGGAGACTGAGCTCCAACATTTACAATATGCCAGCCTCCCAAAAGCACAAGTTTCTAGTCCAAATTTTACATTAGATTCCTTTGACAACACTGTTCACTGTCAGTTCAGCTCGTCAGTCGGATCCACAATGAAAAAAAAAGATTTACGAAATTGGCCATAACAAAATGCGAAACACTTGCAGTCCTTTTGAAATACACCTTGAAGCATTTAATATCCTATGTGCGCTTATGGCCCTAGGTTACAGAGGCCAAGCCTATAATGCAGAGGATGGCTAGTTGGAGAAAATTTAAAATTTTACAAATTCATAGCCACCCGAACACCAAGTTTAATGGGAATTAAAAGAGGGTCAACCCTCTTTGTTCCCCAAGTTTCACGTTTCCCCGCAGGGATTCGAATATGTTCTTAGACTTGCTTGAAAATTTACATTTGAAGATGATAGTAAACTTAGAATTTGATATTAAGAATGAATTTTGAAACTTTCCTCTCACTTAGCTTTCTGAAACTATCACACAATTAAAAGATGTCTGCCATTACCTTGAGCTGGCGAGGTTTTGCCCTGCCTCCACTACGTATGAATTCAAAATCTCTTGACTGGAGTGGTGAATAAGACAACATGGCCCGAAAACTCCCAGCTTTTATAGCAGAGGAGAAGGTTCCAGAACTCTCCAGGCCGAAGGTCTGTACTCACCCTCAATTTCATTGCCTAATCGAATAAATATCCAAAATTTCTGACTGGTTAATAATTTCATGAAGAAGGAATAGATAGAAGTGCTAGTAAACTTATAACACACACAAAAAAAATCGATAAACACTTATTTAGAAAACATCGAAATACCAAATCTCTTTTGAAAATTTATTGTCCGTCCTCCGAACAGAGGGGGCACTTAAGTCGATAGTAGACACATCTGAAGATTAAAGTCCAAAACTCCTTCCAATACACAGTTCGAGGTTGTCATTACAGATGGCCTTCTAAAACGCGCTCGCTTTAAATGTACGGAGTAGGTGTACCTCCGATAGAGTTATTATTATTATTATTATTATTATTATTATTATTATTATTATTATTATTATTATTATTACCTTAAGCGCTACGCTGAGAGAATATTGCCAACGAGCTAGGCTAAGTATTGTATTTTAGAGTATCTCTCTTTCTTATATCTTCCTTATTGTTAAGCCTTCTTAGCGGTCTTAGTAGCTCACCCCGTACAGTGCTAGTCTCAAGATCCCGATATCACTGGTTCAAACTTCGTGAAGGCAGTTGGATTTTTGAAGGGCGAAAATGATCCTTTAGACACTCCTTGCCATGGAGTGTCGGCACGGAAATCATCTCTGTTGATACATTTAGTATTTATGTGCCAAAAATCAATTGTGTTAAGATTGGAGTAATAGCGCAGGAAAGCCAAGTAAATCAACCTCAACGATCACAAACTCTTGAAAATTCCCCCTCTTCACTCTGCTAAATTAATTCAAACATACCATCACACATTTATCATTAGCACTGTATTAATCCTACTGGAGGTTATTCTGGTGCAAATTACGTCTGGAACGTGGGTTAGCTTATACTTACGTGTACTAATTTCTATTAATTTAGGCAGCGGATAATGAAACAAGGTACACTATGATTCATTACTATTTTATTTCTTCCAAAAGCATAATCATGCATTCATTTTACAATACACGTAAAGCCTCCCGTGCGAACCATGTGGCCTTGCGGTAGGGAGGCTTGCGCTTCCCAGTCAAACAGATAGCCGCAGGTGCAACCATATCGGATGGGTATCTGTCGAGAGTCCAGACTAATGAATGGTTCATCTAAATGGGGGTAGCAGTCTTTCGGAAGTTACAAGGGTGGCAGTCTAGATGATTGACCGATGTGTTTATACTGGTACACGGCTGAAAATGACTGGGAATGTACAGCCGTAACTAACTCCCGAGGACTTGAAGCTTTCTCCGTATGAATTATGTACTGATGATGGTTTCCTCCCGGGTAAAATATTCAGGATGTAAAATTGTCCCCTATTTGGATGTTCGGGTGCAAACAACACGAGCAGGTTTAGTCATCAGAAAGATGGATACTGACATTCTGCGTGTCGGAGCGCGGATGAATCGTTGTAGTAGGTTAGAGAATCTGAAAAGTGAATGGATAGACTAAAGTTAGAAATAGTTGGAATAAGTGAAGTTTGTTGGCACGAAGGGAAGGATTCCCGGTCAAGCAACTAAAGAATGATCAATACAAAATCGAAGATATAGAATGCAGGAGGTGGCTTAATAATAAATAAGAAAGTAGGACAGAGGGAAAACTATTGCGAAGAACATAGAAAAGGGATTATTATTGTCAAGATAGACTCCAAGTCCAGTACGCACCAAAATAGTGCAGGACTACATGCTTACCACTTCATTGCATGATGAATAAGTCGAACGAATATATGAAGAGATAGAAGGTGACGATAATCTAATTGTGATAGCAGAGTGGAACGCAATGGTAAGACAAGGAAGGGAATGTAATGCAGTAAGAGAATTCAGATTGGGACAAAGGAATGAAAAAGGTAGTCGGCTGGTTGAATTCTGCACCGATCATAAGTTTTTTCTTGCTAATTCTTGGTTCAAACACCACAAACGACGGTTGCATGTTTGGACGAGACCTGTAGATAATATTAAATAGACTCCATTATGATTAGACAGAGATTCAGAAATCAGGTTTTCGTTTGCAAGACATTCCCTGGAGCAGATATGGACTCGGACCACAACTTGTTGGTTATAAAATGCCACCTGTAGTTGAACAAATTGAAGAAAGGAAGAAATGCAAGGAGATGAGATCTAGACAAATTGAAAGAAAAGAGTGTGAGTGATTGTTTCAAGGAACTTGTTGTACAAGGACTAATAGAAGGATACGCAGTAGAGGAAGAATGGAAAGTCGTGAAGAATGACGTTAGTAGGGCTGCTGAAGAAAAGTTAGAAAGAACGGAAAAATCAACTAAGAATCAATGGATAACTCAGGAAATGCTAGATCTGATGTACGAACGACGAAAGTCCAAGAATACAAAAGATGAGGTCTGGAAAACATAGAGCTGATTAAAGAATGAAATGGATGAATGCGCAGGACAGCTAAGAAAGAATGACTGAAAAAGAAGTGCAGGGATGTTGAAAGTTGTATGGTTGTAAGAAAGGTAGATGCTGCATACAGTAACTTCAAGGAAAGCTTTGGAGAAAGTAGTTGTATGAATATTAAGAGCTCAGATGGAAGACCACTTATAGGGAAAGAGAAAAAGGCAGAAAGATAGCAGGAACATATCCAACAGCTGTATCATGGTAAAGTACATGATATGGTTCTGGAACAACAAGAGGCTATTGATGTGGATGACATGGGAGACCCAATGTTGAGGTAAGAATTCGACACGGCTTTGAGGTCCTAAACAGGAAGAGAGCACCTGAAATTGAACGATACAGGAGAAGTGCCGTCCGATTTTTAGCAGAATGTTGTTATAGTTATTCCCAAGAAAACAGATGCTGGCAACTGTTAAAACTACAGCACCATTAGTTTAGTATCTCATGCCTGCAAAATGTTTACACGTATTATTTAGAGAATGATGGGAAGACAAGTTGAAACTGAGTTGGAAGAAGCTCAACTTGGCTTCAGAAGAATTATAGGAGCACGTGAAACAATCCTGACGTTACATCCGATCTTAGAGGACCGAATTAAGGACAAGCCTATGTATATGGCGTTCGTTGATCTAGAAAAGGCACGCGATAATGTTGATTGGACCGAGATATTCGAGATTATCTCGGTGAAGAATTATCTACAATCTGTATAAAATACAGAATGTAGTGATAAGAATCCAGCAGCAATCCAGGAATGAGTGAGTCAAGGCTGCATTTTGTCCCCCATACTTTTCAATGTTGTAAAGGAACTTAAAAGGAATCTGGAAATGGAATCACAATCTAAGGAGAGGAAATCGAAACTCTGAGATTTGCTGATGATAATGTTGTTTTATCTCAATCTATAAATTGCTGAATGGTATGGACATTTCCTGGAGTATAAGATGAAAATAAATAAATCCAAAACAAAACTAATGGCGTGCAGTCGAACGAAGTCAGGTGATTCAGGAACAATTATATTAGGAAAAGAAGTCTAAAAGGAAGCAGATGGATATTGATATTTGCATAGTAAAGAAGTAAGGAGGACATAAACATTCAGACTAGCACAAGCAAGGAAGACCTTTCTTTAGAAAAGAAATTTGCTCACTTCGAGCATTGATATTGTGATTAGAAAGTTGTTTTTGAAGACTTTCGTCTGGAGCGTGACATTGTATGGAATTGAAACATGGACGATAACTAGACCAGAAAGAAAGACAATAGAAGATTTTTGGTGTGTTCCGAGCAAACAAAATCTTTCACCTGTGGAAACATCAGCTCTACAGAAAACTTTGAATCTAAATCAGATATGTTATGACCAGGAATGCAGTGCATTGTCCGCTGGGTCCCAAAATTACCCCCACTTCTCCTAGGAGAAGGAAAAGTATTAAATTGAAGTGGAGGGTGGAACATATATTCTACAATATCTTCACATGTTTTGCAATATTAGTCTCTTCACACATCATAATACATCACAATAAAAATATGCGCTAAAATCCAGTGTAAATAAATTAGGAATCTCAGCAGTTTCAAATTCCTTTAATTTATTTGTAGCAACGGAAACATTTTACTTACGTAAGTACTTGAAAAACGAAATGAATACAGACGTCCCAAACTAACCCCTAACCCGATGGCACTACAGCCCTGCAGGGGCTTGGCTTACTAAGCGACCATTGCCTAGTCCCAAGGCCTGCAGGTTATGAGGTTTCGTGTGGTATTCTTGGCTTTCTAGACCGGAGCCGCTATCTCACCGCCAGCTAGCTCCTCGATTCTAATCGCGTAGGCGTAGGCACTACCTCTACACCACGGGGCCGGCACAGATGTCCCAAGCCTATTTAAATTAGGCTTTGAAGGAACTCCTTTTCTTTGTCATAAAAATGCGAAAATCACTCATTAAATCTCCCGTAACACGAACAGCCACTTTATCGTAACAGGTATGTGCGTAGAATTGAGAATCCGAGTGGAAGATAGGCGTATGCCACCCGGCTACATATTTTGAGATTTTGTTACAGGTAGGTAGCCACAACCACGTAATTTTATAGTCATTCTTAAGAAATTTTAGATGAGTGAAATTTGCCCATTCATAATTAAACATCTGATCCACAATATTGTAATATTCCATTCTTAGTGTAACGACTCCTCACTGGTCATTTTGATTTCAGTGAACCAATCAGAATCCTCCTCTGAAAATATTCACATGTTTCCTAAAACTTTCTTGGATGCAGTTAATAGGTGTTGACACTAATTAAGAAAATTTAATTTTAACTAACGAAAGAGGAATAGATAAAATATGAAAATCAGAAAGAGGGGAAATATTTATTGAACGTTACCCGAAAGCAAAAATTACAAATTAATATGCAAAAAATGAAAAACGTATTAAAGTTAGTTTGGAGAAATATTGTGCACATTACTGTAGGGTTAAAGAATGTTTCTTATTTCCTTGTATAACAAATGAATAAAATAAAAGCAGTGAAGTCCTTGGACTTGCAGAATATCTAGCAGTTTGCGTCTCCGATTTATTCTCAATTTTAAGCCATCAGTCATAATGATACTGTAGATAGACTGGAACTCGGAAACTGAACGAAATTATTGAGGTGGTTAAAGATACACTGGTACTCAAACAAGGTTGCTAAATGTTTAATAGTATTCGTAAAAGTTTATCAAGTTTGTGTACTCGTTTAGAGAAATCCTGATGAATATTACCCTTCTAAATGAAATATATTTTCATTAATTCTCTTCTCGTGAAAAATCAATGATTATGGGCCCATTTTCCACAAGGCTGCGAAATGTGGAAGTGTGGCTGAAACGATATAACGCTATTAAGTGATGTATCTCGTGCTGGAGATCAATGCTGGAATTCTATGACCTATTATATCTGTTCGTTACTGGCACTCTCCCACCGCTTGGTGGTTGACACCCACACAAACAATCAACAGAGAACTGTACTACTCCTACCAGTTTGTTTGACAAGCCATCTCGAAAATGTGATGACTTCCTGCCAACAGATATGAGCGGGATCGTCTATAAGCTGTTAATCTACTAAGACAGAAGTGGCGAGAGGCAAGCCCACGCCGTGCGGTGCTCGGCTTTAAAAGGTCATCAAACAACACAAGGATATATCAACCAATCACCCTCGTCACCTCCTACCTTGTAACTTTTATGAGATTTGAGGTGGGAATTCTAAGCTCGACGTCGTCCTTAATTTCATAGATATTCTAAGATTAACTGCCTCGATTCAAAGCTAGTAAGCAACCCTTATCAGGCCACTGAAAAGTCTAGATCAGGGTTTCCCAAATTTTTTGTGTCTGAGGACCCCTCAGGATATCGCATTCATAGCCAAGGAACCGTTCTCCCCCTCCCTAGCCACATAATGTAATTCTGAATTCAGTGAACAAAAACCAGAATTTTGTAATGTTACCATGTTTGATTGTATTCGTAAAATTTAGGAGTAATATTTATTTCCCTTCAAATTTAAATGTAACTACATTTACATAAGGATACTTTATATATTAATAGAAATTATAAAACAATATGACACTTGGCTAATAATGACAACAGACTGGATATTGAAAGTTACTAGAGAAAATTCACTTGGCACGGTTGTTGGATCAATGGGATGGATGGTGCTGTTTTTCCAAAGACCAAGCGTTTTAAAAACGTTGACACCCGAACCGAAAATCAACCTCTACATCAGTTCCGTTTCTGTGCCTCGTTTTCATTGGAGAGCACCCTCACACAGGTATGTTGTCATGAAAGGCATTAAACGCAGTATTTCCTTCCTAGAAACTTTAGGCTATAGGGGATTATATGAATCCAAAAGTCGATCAGAGACGTCGAGTTGTGATACAAAGTCCTCAGAAGATACAGCCAGCTTGTACTATTTATCAGCCAATAATATTACATGGTTATAAACTGTATCTAAGTTACACAACAGTGAAGACAGTTCCTTAATTTAAAACAACGAACTATGAACTGCATGTGTACAATGATATTTCCATCTTTAAATACATACAATTTACATTTCTATTGTGGGCTCTTTTGGATTATCGCTGGGGCCCCCGGGGGTCCGCGGACCACAGTTTGGATACTCCCACGTGGCGCGTCCCAGGTGGCGGATAGGGGGTTCTAACCGGCTTGCCGGCGGACTTGAGGGAAATAAAATTGCTTTCGCGGACCAAACACCCCCCCTGTGGGTGGTGAACGCAGACGAATACACCCACGGTATCCCCTGCCTGTCGTAAGAGGCGACTAAACGGGGCGACCAAGGGATGAAACTATTAGAACCATGAATCTACTTGTAATTTGTACCACCACGCGAGGAACACCATGGCTCGCTTTTAGTTGAGCGTATCACCACTAGGTTAGGTACAAAATAGATTTGTGATTAGTACGATAGTGTGTGGCTCAGAATGCATTTTACAATACCTATGATTCGTACCCCTGTATGAGCAACATCATGGGATGAGCGACACTATGTTTCTGCCTTACCTATGCTTAGTACCCACTATATGAGGATCACCATGGGATAGTGTGGGTTTCTGTGGTTAATCCACTTATGTGAAGAACGCCATAGGTTTGCGTTGCCTGTAAATAGCGACACAATGTGCGAAACACCATACGTCTGTGTTACATGTGCGCATTAGATTACCGGTGAGTAGTACCATAATGTGTGGAAAACCACGATTCTACCCTCCTTTTGATTAGCACCGCAACATGACAATTTCCTAGCGATAAGTACCATTATGAGGGGCCGATGACCTCAATTTTGGATCCGTTTCGACTAAATCATCATCGATTATTTTGCTTCAGAAGCAGTCCCTTGGTCAGTAATACTGTTATTTAATGCTAGTTTCTGGAAACGTGGGGCATTGCGAGTCAGATCCACTGATTGTTTAAACTTCATATCCATCCATTCATTCTTCGTCCTCACTTTTTTGAATTCTGGTTAGTGGAGGATTATGGATATTTTAAATTGTCATAACGTTTCGTACCATTAGGGGCCGATGACCTATATGTTAGGTCCCTTTAAACAACAATCATCGTTATCATACTATTGAACATACCCACCGTTCTTGGTCAAGCACTTGTTGAACGGTACGCCACGGCTTTGTTGCCAGCATAGAAGAAATCTGAGTCCATTCCCTGAAGCTTCGTCATGACGTCGTGCTGAACGGCCGTACCGTTGTTGAATCTCTTACCACCCTGGTGCTTCTTCAACGACCCGAAGAGATGGAGAATACCGGGTGCCTGGTCCGGGCAGTAGGGAGGATGGTCATCGCTCAGCCCAGCTCGACTAGGTTTGCCTCGTTCTAGGTGAGATAAGAGTGAATAGTGCCGTGAGGTTCCAGCCCCGCCTCACAGCCCACGGTGTTTGGACAAATGACCGACAAGCGAGTACTAACGCAGGAATATAGCGCAGTACAACAGTACAGAATAACTTGAGGGGCTATTCTTCTGCCAGCTACTTCCACCCCTCCGTAAAGGAGAAGTTATGAGAAACCTTCCCAAACCCACCAGGCAATCCCATACGAGCACAAGTTACCCTGTCGCGATCATGCCAAGACATCACTGGCTCTAGACTACTGTCGCTAAAGCGCCACTGTCACCCCCGGTCCATGGTCGCCTGCAAGGGTCTCAACGTGGAAAATTCGAAAAGCTACCAGTAGGCAGGTAACCAATGAACAAAAATTTTGATGCGCGGTCAACAGAGAATTAATTCTACAATAAGTAGCCTTGCAAACGACCATGCGGATGGCCATTCATGCAAAAGCTCTTTCTTACGGAGCTACTTCGCATGCCCCCTGCAAATTAGTATCTTATTGCAGACTCCTCTTATAACATTAAGGACGGACCAAATAGAGAGTGTGGTGCCGCATCATTCTTGTTACACAAGGCAAGTTGAGACATTATTATTATTATTATTATTATTATTATTATTATTATTATTATTATTATTATTATTATTATTATTATTATTATTATGAATTTTCCGCCTTAAAATACCTCCCTACAGGAGAAACCCGGAACTTTAACAACTGAACTAACTCTACTGTTTATCAGAAGATGTCATTGTGTGGTTTTGATTTGCTTTTGTTTTTCATTGATCAAGAAGTGTGGACATTCTCTAACAGATGTCTCTACCAAAAACTATGATAACGAACTCCGGTGTAAAGGAATGAACCTTCTTGGAGAAATGTTGTATTCATAAGTTTTGTCTTTACTAAATTTTGTTCTGTGGTTTGTAGATTGGCAATATTAATCCTTTCCTTCCCCCTGTTTTGAATCTAGCTAATCAGTAATTTCTGTAATTAATTTTCCTCCAATCATAGCTTTCTTCTTCGTATTTCCATGCGTAACTCTTAGTAAACCAATAAAAATTGAGTGGGTGTGTCTACTCATTCCTGAAAGGTCTCGAATTTTCCACGAGGGTATAAAAACTGCTGATTTTCTTGTCTCCGGGCCACTCGTATTACATCTTTCTCAGTGTATGAATATGTAGCAGGGGGCTGGAAGCGCCTCGTTCTTCAGGCAGCCGTTCTTCAACAAGGTACTGGCCTTTTAAAATCTGTATTTCTTGCTAGCTCAACAGTTTAACTCTCGGGGAAGGTTCGAAACCTTTGATATGTAACCCATCTTTTTAAAATGTAAATCCCTTTTCACTCTATGTAAAAACTACAATTTCTTTAACTGTAATTCGGGGATAGAGAGTGCCTTACCCTCTCGAGCTCCCCTTCATTTTTGGAATTCGAGGTGACTACGTTTTCGTAACAGTTTTTCTCTTCCTTCTTAAAGTGTTAAATTTATTTTGCAGACTAGTCACCTCCATAGATTGGGATTAGCCCCGGTATTATCGGCCCAGCGCCACATAGGTTTTAACAAACTTTAGTGTAGGAGTGCAAGTACTCGCCTCCATTCAATTTTGTATTTTGGCACATTTATTTAACCCGTTTTGTTTTCCTTCCTGAGAAGGCCCCGTAGATTGGGTACGAGGTACCCTGTGCCATTATAAGTGTGCCTTGAGGGCAATTAGTGTAAAGTCAGTTTATGGCCTCTTAAATAGGCTTGAAAGATCGAGAGCGGGTCAGCTCTTTTTGGTATTTTGAAAGGTGCCTCGGGGAGGCGTGACATTTTGATTGCTGGGAGCTAATGCTCCATGTAATTAAGGACTTTCTGCCCTTTGGTAATTTGTGGTTATGAGCTGAGAGCTCAGACTTTGGGGCTCGTAGCCCAGAATTTGTAAAATTACATTGTACCTGATATTTTTGTTATTTCACCTTGTGAAATTTGTTAAACTTTGTTGTCTGTTGAAAATATAACCTTTATTTACATTTTAAATTCATCTTTCGGTCTTGTAATTAGACACATTCCAGCCCGCACCTTCTTTCACCTCTGCTTTCCACGGATAACTCCGTAACAATAATAATAATAATAATAATATAAAGAATATTATATCGTACACATGGATCATCAAAACAGTTAATATTTTGTTAAACTAACAAACTGATGATAAAAAAAGGGAATGAATGTAACGATGTGAGGTACCACTTCAGTGTTGCTTATGAAAACAAAGCAGGCACAACGATGGCTTCTTGGAACAGTCCTCACAGTATGTGGACACTTTCTTGCAGTGCTTCTGAGCATAAGATCTGTCATGGATGCTCACTCGTTCTGCGTAACAACTGACGCAACGTTTACGTACTTTTCTATTTCGGACATCTTTTTCTTCTGTCTCCTTCAAAATATGACGGCGTTTGGGAGAAGTGGAGAGAGTAGCTGCTGTTCTCACACTGTTCCCCAAAATTCCAACGACCACCTCTCTAAATTTTCCCATTTTGAAAATTCTTCCCCATTATTTCATTATGTAAAATGAGCGCATTCACAATAGCCGTTCCAAGCAGCAGTTCCAGCGCAACTTTATGATACTACCTCATTGTTCTGCATAAAGACCGCCAATTTCACTGAGGTCACCGGCGGGTCATAGAGTGCGCGCGAACCCCGTGCGTTACTTGGGGACGATGAGACCCGCCGGGTGGTCTCAGCACACAGTGGACACAGTGCACCCTAATGCCTATAGGCCGTACTTAAGATATGTAATATATCCATTAGAGTTCACGTATCTCTGATTTTTCACTTCGTTCCTAATGAATAAACTCGGAAAACAATACGCCGTCGTCAACGTGTTTTAAAGCTCCCACAACCTGTGTATGAGACCCACTACTTGATACGAGAACAGGAAAAACTTCAAAGGAAAGCAGCACGATTTGTTCTGGATGATTTCCGACTAAGGAGTAGTGTTATGAAAATGTTGTTCACTTTGGACTGGGAAGACTTGGGAGTAAGGAGACGAATTGCTCGACTATGCGGTATGTTCCCAGTTGTCAGCAGAGAGTTGGCGCGGAATGACGTAAGTAGAAGAATAACCTGAAGTGGAGCTTTTAAAATTAGGTAAGATAAAGATAAAGTATGAAGATAAAGTTGGAAATCAAGAGGACAGATTGGGGCAGATATTCATTTATAGAACGAGGAGTGAGGGACTGGACTAAATTATCAAGGGGAATATATATTGTACCGGGCGGTACACCTCTACGACGCAAGTTCAAATCTTGCGCCAATTGAAACTCCTCTACCGGAGAAACTCTGAACTTTAAAAACGGAATCAACTCAACTGTTTATCAGAAGATGTCACTGTGTGTATTTCGATTTGTTTTTGTTTCTCATTGATCAGCAAGTGTGGACATTCTCTTATAGATGTCACTGCTTAAAGAAAACTATGATCATGCACCCTGGTGCGAAGTGAACGAACTTTTGGAAGAAGTTTTGTTTTCATAAGTTTGTTCTTTACTAAATTTCGTTCTTTCATTTGTGGGTTGGCAAAATTAAACCTTTCCTTCCGCCTATTTTGAAGCTAGCCAATCAATAATTTCTGTATTTAATTTCCCACCTATCACAGGTTTCTTCTTCATTTTTGACGTGTAAATTTTAACCGACCAATAAAAGGTTGTAGGTGTGGCTGTTTCATTCAGGAAAGGTCTCGAATCTTCCACGAGGGTTTCAAAACTGCTGATTTTCTGGTCTCCTGGCCACTCGTACAACATCTAGTTTAGTGTGTGGATATGTAGCAGGAGGCGGGAAGCGCCTCTTTCTTCTGGAAGCAGCTCTTAAGAAGGTAATGGCCGTTTAACATCTTTCCTTGCTAGCTCAGCAGTTTAAATCTCGGGGAAGGTTCGATACCTTTCATATGTAACCAACCTTTTTAAAATATAAATCCCATTTCAATCTATGTAAAAACTACAAATCTCTTTAACTGTAAAGCGGGGATAGAGAGTGCTTTACCCTCTCGAGCTCCCCTTCATTTTGAAGTTGAGGTGACTACGTTTTCATAACCGTTTCTTCTCTTCCTTAATGTGTTAAAGTTTTCTCATACGAGTCACCTCCCTAGCTTGGGATTAGCCCCTGTGTAATCGGCCGAGCGCCACTTAGGTTTTAAAATGTGTATTTAGGAGTGCAAGTTCACGCCTCCAGTCCTCACTGTACTTTGGGCCAGTAACTTAACCTGTTGTTTTCCCTTTATGCGAAGGCCCTGTAGGTTGGGTACAAGGTACCCCTGTTTCTTTGTAAAAGTGCCTTGACGGCAGTTAGAAGTAAAGTTTATTGTGGCCTTTGATAGGCTTGTAAAATTGAGAGCGGGTCTGCTCTTTTTTGTATTTCGATGTGTGCCTCTAGGAGGCCTGACAGTGCTAGGTGGGAGCAAGCGCTCCATGTACTAGGGGATTTCTGCCCTTATGTAAAGTTATAACTTCTAAATTTGAGCCAAGAGCTCACCATATGTAAAGAGAGGGGTTCAAAGCCCAAGAACTGTAAATTGTACTAATTTTGTGCGTCTTTTACTTGTTTCTCTGCTACTTGGTACCTGTTACTCTGTTACTTGTTGATTTTGGAAAGAAAATATAACCTTGTTAAAGTTTTAAAATCAATTTTGGATTTGTAGTTAGATCCGTTCAAGCCCGCACCTTCTTTTCACCTCTGCTGATCCACCAACCCTCGGTACATATATAATAGGAGTTTTTTCTATACTTTGCTCAGAATTTAAAAACGAATCATGTTTTTGTATCAGTTGTGTCCACGGTAACAAAGGAATGCACTTTTTAATTTTCAATCACGTCTGTCTGTCTGTCTGTCTGTCTGTCTGTCTGTCTGTCTGTCTGTCTGTCTGTCTGTCTGTCTGTCTGTCTGTCTGTCTGTCTGTCTGTCTGTCTGTCTGTCTGTCTGTCTGTCTGTACGAGCATCACGAGGAAATGACTCAAGGGAATTTCATGAAAATCGGTGTGTAAAGTCGGAGAATGAGCCATTACAATCTAGGCTGTAAATAATTGTATTCACGCTGAGTGAAATGGTAGTTTAGGGGAAGACCTAAAAGTTAATTCTCAATTATCTATATTGTTGGTGGTCCTGTCGATAAATACTGCACAACTTAAGATATATAGAATTAAATTTCCGATGATTTATGCCTTTTAAATTTTTTACCGTACCGGGTCTGATGACTGAGAAATACATGAATTTTGATTTTTGTTGCTAATTTCAAATACGCCGAGCATTGCCAACATGGAAATATTGTTCAGTTGTGTTAACTGACGACAGGTTTTGTTATGATTGTCTTAAGGTGTAAAACCGCGCGGTCATTGGTCCATATCGACAAGAAAAATTGTGAATATGATAATAAAAATTAGAAAAATCTTAAAAAGCGATCCCTTGAAGAATAACGATCGCTTGAAGAATAAGGCAAGAGGGAGTCCTGAGAGAAGGAAGGATTCTTTTTACATTAGATGCTCTAATATCACAGAGTCGGAACAAAAGTAAATGTGAAGGCCTACAATATCGAAAGCTCATAAAATTGATCAACGATAACATTACATTGACCATTCTCTGTTGTGATGTGCTATGTATCTTCCGTTGCCACTATCTCCGATAGATGGAATTACTGCTGCGTCCCAAGTAAAACAGCCTGCCACAATATTGGCGAGAAGTAGCTGGGAAGTTATATTTCTTCTTTAGTATGCCATTCCTCTGGTTCAGACATTTTCTGATAACTACTGCTACGTAACACACTGGTTCATCATAGTATTCCAGCTGCTCAATCCCTATTCTGAGGCGCTGATTGGAATGACCAGCGTGCAAAGTTAACGAAATACGGGAGAGCAGTGTTCACGGCTGTCTGTGGCCTGCTCATTCCGTAGCACATCAGCTATTGTTCGATAGATTTCTAAGTTAGTTAAAAATATTTAAGAAAACCTACGTAAACAATTGATAGGAAGTCTGCCGCCTGGGCGACAGTCCTAAATGCAGATCATTTTTCATTGATTGATTGATTGATTGATTGATTGATTGATTGATTGATTGATTGATTGATTGATTGATTGATTGATTGATTGATTGATTGATTGATTGATTGATTGATTGATTGATTGATTGATTGATTGATTGATTGATTGATTGATTGATTGATTGATTGATTGATTGATTGATTGATTGATTGATTGATTGATTGATTGATTGATTGATTGATTGATTGATTGATTGATTGATTGATTGATTGATTGATTGATTGATTGATTGATTGATTGATTGATTGATTGATTGATTGATTGATTGATTGATTGATTGATTGATTGATTGATTGATTGATTGATTGATTGATTGATTGATTGATTGATTGATTGATTGATTGATTGATTGATTGATTGATTGATTGATTGATTGATTGATTGATTGATTGATTGATTGATTGATTGATTGATTGATTGATTGATTGATTGATTGATTGATTGATTGATTGATTGATTGATTGATTGATTGATTGATTGATTGATTGATTGATTGATTGATTGATTGATTGATTGATTGATTGATTGATTGATTGATTGATTGATTGATTGATTGATTGATTGATTGATTGATTGATTGATTGATTGATTGATTGATTGATTGATTGATTGATTGATTGATTGATTGATTGATTGATTGATTGATTGATTGATTGATTGATTGATTGTAGCATTTCGTCTGATGCATACAAAGCATTATTAAATGTGACTCTTTCTGGAATGGCAATGTGCTGAAGGAAATGTCGTATGTCCTGCAACTTCTCCCTTCTTATTGGCCTAAGCAAGTCGCTTAGCTGAGTGAGATGCTCCATAAGATGCAACAGGACGCTGGATTTCTGTCCTTAAATGAAGGTTGCACATGTGTTGGTCAGAATGGTGGACATAATCTCTCGCACCTTTCGAAGGGTTCGACGGATGAACGTAGCCCCTCTTCACCGTAAAAATGGTAAACTCGTGTCCTCATCCTGAGGTGGTCCAGCTCTTTTCAGACATCCCCCCCCCCCATTCCTTCCAATGAAGGTGAGCTGTGTGTGCCATTTCAACCACATACCAGCCCTCCTGCCATTCTTCAATTTGTGGCAGTACCGGGAATTTAACCCCGGCCCCCGAGGACGGCAGCTAATGACACTAACCGCTGCGCTACGAAGGCGGACCTCTTAACCGTGAGATGTTGGGAATGGGTCGAGAGCCTCTTTGAAGTTACAGGCCTCTATCACAGGGCTCTCCTCCTCTTGCTCGTCATAAGTCAATGGATACTTCAGGTAAATTACTTTCAACGGTGTAGCAATTAGTGCCTCTTTTATGAGTTTTATCCATACAGAAGGCACAGCAATTTTCCCCTTTCGTCGTTGCCCCGTTTTGTATTTTTGAAAATGCCCTGTCAATGGTCATAAAACTGTGTCAAGGCACGGGATAATATTTTTTGTGTTTACAGGATGCTGCCAAAATGTTAAACTGTATTACTAAGAAAACCAGTTATCCATGAAGACACGAGGCGTTTTGTACCACTAGGAGCCCTTGATATTGACATACAAAAGCAAGCAGCTCAGGACCTTCTTTGGACCTTTCTCACAGTAACGCTCTCCATGGTAGCCTTAACGATTATGAAGTCCATGATTCAAAAATTGTCCAGCCATAACTAATCCTGTCCAATATTAGTAACTGGTAGCGGAAAGTCGTTTTCAAAGTCGAAGCATATTCCCACAGCCTTTGAGTCATTCTTCAACAAGTCTTCTACCTCTCGCAGCTGCGAGAAATATGAATCAGGTATAACAGAAAACACAGGACAGGTAAAAAGAGAGCTTATCGTAAAGAAAGAATTGCATCTGGCTAGGGCAGAAATTCAAAATATATTAATACGCTTTCCATCTTTTAATGATGAAGGTCATGATAACGGTTAGTAGAGACTAACCCTATATATTATAAGAAATGAAAATAATTTTAAATTCATATTGTCGATCTTAATAAGTGTTATGGTACTTTTAGGAGAATTCCACCTTTATAATACAAATTCATAATAACATTAAATCACGGTACATGTTTCGTCCTCACTGGAGGACATCTTCAGCCATCACTTCAGCCATCAAAGTTCGAGAACAAGGATATATATTTAAACCCTGTAAGGCACTGGATATTATTGGTGTCTTGTCCTCTCTATGTGCTCCGATTAAAATTTGTCTCATTAAATATTTTCACATTGTTACGCACGCATCTTGAATTAAAAACTTTAGAGTCTGTCTAGGTTATAGAAAGGCATTTACGACTAGTTTCTATAGTTATTAATTTAAGATGCATCCGTAATAATGTGACGATATTTAATGTGATAAATTTTGACCAGGGCATATAGACAGGACCAGATACCAAGAATATCCAGTGTCAAAGCTTATATATATATCCTTGTTCTCTTTTTGTTTTTTGAACTTTGATGGCTGAAGATGTCCTCCAATGAGGATGGCACTTGTATCATGATTTAATGTTCTTCTGAAAGGAATACATTTAATTTGTATTGTAAAGGTGGAACTCTTCTAAAAGTACCATAACACTTGTTAAGCCTATATACTCCCGTGAAACTAATATACACACCTTCCGGTCGAGCAAGCTTGCCAATATTTCTTTGGCATTGATTTGGATAAGATTTCCGTTTAGTGGAAGTAGAATTCTGCGTGCAGTGGTTGTTCCTGGTTGTGGATTTTCCATAATGCAAACACTATACATATATGTAGTGTATTTGTACGAGTGTCTTCTGTGAACATAATCACTGCCAGCACACTAAAGCTGAAGCTATTGTTGTGTACATCGTAAGATTAACACATGCATAACTGTTTCCCGCTTCCAAAGGCAGGATTGCCACCTCAAAAAATTATAATCCGACCAAAAGAAAGCGAAACAATCGGGATTTGGAAATAGCTAATTTGGACTTCTCAACATATGTCTCAGAGAAGGTAGACTTACTAAAATATGGCCCGCACAATGACATGCATGTCTGATTCAAGACTTCAAAGAAGGACATACGAAAATTTTCTCCGCAGTTTTTTCTCATATGTAGTAAGGTCTACGTAGACAAAACAGCCCAGTGCACAGGTAATTTGGAAATTGTTGAAAGTGGACTTATCAAATTTTGACTCTCACTGCTTCAATTTTATTTCAGCTCAGTCTATTTCGAAGATCCCAGTGTTCCTAGAATCCTGAATTGGATCGCTGTTATCTACCGTGTACGCAGATATTCCACCTCCTCATTAATGTGCAAATTGAACTACAGTACATGTGGTAGGAATAATGATTATATAGCACATCAGTATTCATAGAGTGAAACCGAGCTCCACTTAGACAAGGTAATAATGATCACCACCTGTCGAGAAGAGGACGATTGTCACTTGCTATCCTTTATTTAGTTCCTAGAGATATCATAGTACGGTAATAATTAGCCAAGAGTGTCCTAATGTTATGTCGACGGTCGTAAGGCCACCGGATGCCTGGCTTTATGCCGTGTGAGAGAAGATAATGAATGAATTGCAAAACTTGTTTATTAAAAATCGCACCGTTTGCCCAGAAATGATGCATGACTAAGATTTTTATAATTTTGAAATTAGAAATTCAACGTTTTTATTTGTTCATCTAACGTCTTGTAGCCAAATTTGGAGTTTGGTAGCATTTTGAAAAAAAAAATATAGTTATTTATGACAAATACATAGTTTTATGGTTTTCGAAATGTTCGTTTTAGACTTTCAATTTGCAAGTCTCTGGGAATTTACTAAACGCTCTACAATCCTCTATTTGTAACTAGCCTCGTTTAGTTCCATCTCTCTTGAATCATTAGAATCCCTCTACTTCTTTTACCCTTCATGACACAGATCATTATTCTTCTAGGTAACCTATCCTCTTCTAATCTCCTCCTGTGACACCATCACCGAAAGCGGTTTTTGCGTACAGCATCATCTATCGAGTTAATTCTTAACTTAGCATTTAACGCCTCATTCCGAGTGCCCTCCTGCCATTGTTCGCATCTGTTTGTATAGCGATCATTCTCGTTACTTTCATTTCTGTTAACTTCCGACTTATGAATAAGACATCTTGAGTCATCCAGTTTTCACTCTCCTAACACAAAGTTGGCCTGAAAACAAACCGGTGAAAAAGTAGTTTCGTCGGGAACTGACTTCTTTCTTTCGGAATACAGTTGATCACAAGTGCGAGCTCACTGCATTAGCTTTACTGCACCTACTGTACTACCAAAAGCAAAGTCACCTCCGTACAGGCAATGAAGGCCCTTGGAGGAGTGGAAGGTAAAGGCTTCCAGCATCGTTAACCTCGGCACGTGATGGGTAGAGTGGTTAGCTCTACGCCCGGCCGCCTTTGCCCCCAGGAATTAAACTGGTACTCATTTTTGGTGTAGGCTGAGTGAACCTCAGGGCCATATGCACCTCCGGAAGTGGAAATCGCGTTTCTTAAATTGTACGACTTCCTGGCGGGGTTTCGAACCCACGTCCTTCCGGCGGACCGAGCACGCCTTTACCGCCTCGACCAGGCAGCCCCCACTGTACTACCATCCTGGGACAAATACTTGAAATGATCTACCGGTTCCAGTTCTGTATTCTCAACCTGACATTCAATTTCAATTCAGTTTCAATTTTCAAGATTTTATATTGCAGGGTTGCAGACATTCAGTAGAGTCTACCTTCAAGATCAAGGCCTGGACATAGGCTAAACTGCTTACGACCTTTCAACCTAACTGAATCCTCCCTGCCACTTTATACCTTTCATTAGATAATCCATGAACAACAAAGATGAAGGATTACAGCCTTGTCTAACCCCTGTAATTACCTTGATCCAAACCCCTCAGTACGGCTAACATCTTTTCCCTCGGCTGAAATGAAAATCGATTTTGCATAGAGTTTTGCATTACGTGTTATAAAACTCTACATTTATTTTAAATGTATTTAGGCTAAAGCAGAAAGTATAAAAACAAAAGTAATTTATATTAATGCAATATCAGATTGTCAGAATGATAGAAATAAAATACATCAAATTAACGTCATGTTCGTGAATCAGAAAGGCAATTGAGGAAATTGAACAACATATCTTAACATTCCAATTAATGAGCACAACAGAGATAGGTAAACTTTGATCTCTTTGCACATTTGTGCGCATTCCCTTTATTATAGCTGAGGATTTCTTTCTTATTATATTGGTGAATTTTCTGAAATATATTTCAGCCTCTAAAAGCTTGGATGTACCCCAAATCCATGGAGAACAATCTTGAGGCCTGCCGAAAGTGGGATTCGAACCCAATAGGCCTATATCCCGAATGCAAGTTCCACAGCTAGGTGTCCCAACCTCGTAGCCGCTCAATCGGTAGCAAGCCCATAAGGCCTGTAGTCTTTTCTTAACTCTGGATACTCTTTTCATTTCATTTCGCTCAATCATATGTCAGACTTATCGAAACTCAATTAGGCGACCAGTCGCTGAGTTATAATTTATTTTGCCAGATAGACATCGAATGTCTCTCAAGCTCATCTTTTACACGTCAATGTTGTATGACGCTGTTCAAAAATCCAACTATTTAATCCGGTTGTTAACCGATTACTTTGAAATTAGGAGTCCAACGTTCTACCAGTTATCCAGACAGGGAGTTACGTATTCAGCTCGTCTACTCCAGTATATTAGGTTTGCAGTTTTATTGAAAGCTCCTACACATCAACAGATATTTTTTCATTTCTTTCCTTGGAAAAATTTGATGTTAACTAATATTAAGTCAGTTATGCAGTTATCAGTTACGGATCTACTCAACAAGGCACAATTTTTCAAAACCGTAAAGAAGATATTAGTAACACTTAATGAGTTATTAACTGATTAACCAACACATTATCTTCCGTAATTTAAACTGTTTCCTAAGTTTCCTAAAGGATATAGAAGCCGGGAAATATAACACTAATTACACACTTAGAATGGCTATCATCTATAATGAGCATTGGAAATTAGCTGTGAAAAGAAAATCTCACTGAAAGTAATCTATAAATAATAAGTAAGAGAATACTATCCTTGAATTACATATTGTCTATATAATAAAATTACTTACAACTTTTTAAAAACACGGATATAAAGGAACATTGACGATTCTATATTCGTCCTCCAAATAGCGCTCTAAAATCAGTTTTTTTAAATTCAAGAATCTTCATCACAAACTTGAACACATTCTGGACAATAACTGTAAGAACAAATTGGTGTTGCCAATTTAAGAATTGCTTCGAAATTCATGCAGCGAGAAGTCCCTAAACGGGGATTATAACACTTAATGGGGACAGAAACATTCTGATATTACACTCTATGTCCATTGCACTGTAAACTACATCCTAGTTTGTTAGCAAAGTGGGGTGAGCAGGTCCAGGGAAGCTTTCAAATGGCGTGCAATACAACGGGGCCTCATTTCATTAAGTGCCTAGCCCGTTAACATTTTACCCATCAGTGGAGATAACAGGTAATCACCGTAGCTTTGTGCTCAGTGTCATGAGATTGCACAATGACCAGTAGCCATTTAAAACGAGCCTTCATTTGTAATTCATGTATCAACCGTAGCAAAGCTTGGCGGGTTATTTCTACACCAACAAGTAGACTGGAAGGATCCATCAAAGTGCAAAATACACAGTCAATACCGGGGACCAGGAAGATAAAACTTCCGAATAAATTAAACTCAAGAATAAAATGATGTATATTTAAATTAAGTAACAGGACTGTACTGCAGTCAAGTAACGATGGTAACAGACCTCACGACGTGATTGAGGAAGAGGGTATCCATGACTGCCCCTGATAAAGATTGTATCGGTGACCATGCCTGCTACATCTGCCTCAAACTGACCGAACTTGTTCAAAACATATTTCAACGAAGTCCCGATATTCTCTATTTCCTCAAAATACAAGATGTTTGCACATTCTTTCTTTCTTTCTTAATCTGCTTACCCCCCCCCCCCAGGGTTGGTTTTTTCCTCACACTCAGCGAGGGATCACACCTCTACCACCCCAAGGGCAGTGTTCCGGATCGTGAGACATTGGGTCGGGGATAGAACTGGGAAGGATGACTAGCACCTCGCCGAGGTGGCCTCACCTGCTATGTTGAACAGGGGCCTTGGTGAGGGATGGAAAGGTTGGAAGGGATAGACAAGGAAGAGGGAAGGAAGCGGCCGTGGCCTTAGGTTAGGTACCATCCTGTAATTTGCCTGGAGAAGAAGTGGGGACACCACGGAAAACTACTTCGAGGATGGCCGCGGTGGGAATCGAACCCACCCCTACTCAGTTGACCTCCCGAGGCTGAGTGGACTTCGTTCCAGCCCTCGTACCACTTTTCGAATTTCGTGGCAGGGACGGGAATCGAACCCGCGCCTCTGGGGGTGGCAGTTAATCACACTAACCATTACGCCACAGAGGCGGACGATGTTTGCACATTCCAAGTATATTTCACTCATCATTTCTAACACTAGCAGGCCCTTAACAATTTTTTTTTCAATTTGCTACACGTCGCACTGACACAAATAAGTCTTATGGTGACGATGGGATAGGAAAAGGCTAGAAGTGTGAAGGAAGCGGTCGTGGCCTTAATTAAGGAACAGTCTCGGCATTTGCCTGATGAGAAAATGGGAAACAACGGAAAACCATCTTCAGGACTGCCGACGGTGGGGTTCGAACCCACTATCTCCCGAATGTAAGATCACAGATGCGTGACCCTAATCGAATTGCCAACTCGCTCGGCGGTCAGTAATAAAATTTATTTATGTTACTGAACACTTCCTGTTTCAACATGCCTAATCTCCTGGGCAGATTTATTTATTTATTTATTTATTTATTTATTTATTTATTTATTTATTTATTTATTTATTTATTTATTTATTTATTTATTTATTTATTTATTTATTTATTTATCGTATGGATTTTAGTGCCCGGAGTGTCCGAGGAACGTTCGGCTCGCCTGGTGGAGGTTTCCGGCTTAGAAGACGAGAGAATGAGTACAGATTCTTTGGTTGTTCCCTCTTAGTAGCCTCTTACGAGAAGCAGGGCGTGCAGATAAGACAGTCTTTCACTCCACCGGCAGGGAAGGTAGAGAGTTGCGATCAATCGAAAGAAGTACCTATGTAGCATCATGGTCTACTGTACGTCCAACAATATGGCAGCTGATCCAGCACATAACACTTCAGTGCCATGTCACAACATCGCCCAATCTACCATGTTTTACGTTCTAAATAATGGTCGCTGTGATCTGTACAAATGGCACAAGCTTATCGGTGGAACACTACAATAATATGACCTAACCAATCAGAATGCATTCTCGAAAAGTATGGCCGCTGATGGGCTCTGCATTTTGCGAAAGTGCTGCCATCTGGTATAATTTGTAAGTGATTAGCAATTGTTTTTGCATAAATGGAGAAAAAAATTGTTGTTTGAATTACGTCAACATGTGGTCAAAACGTTCGTTTGAATAAATGTTGCCCTTTGTTTGAATTGCATCAACACGTGGTCAATAAATTCATTTGGAAATGTTTGATAGATTTCAAATTTATTTGAAATAATTAAAGAAAAGACTAGGTAAAGTGATTGGGAATCTGCCAACTGGGCTACAGTACTAAATGCAGATCAGTAATGATTGACTTCATATATCCTTCATAATTCATCAATTATAATATGTAAAAGAACATCCCTAGTCCTCATTATTTTGCTAAGAATGTTTGGAAAATTTAACACCTTTTACAAACCTAGGCCTATAGGTTACGTAATTGTAAAGGTGGACTAAAAATCATATTTCGTATTCGAGTTTTAAATATCACTTTGATCAATTTAATTCTTCTATTTTAGGTTATCATAGAAAATGATATAATGTAGATGGCATAAGTAGGCTGGATTAGATCATAGATGCCCACATCAGCTGATCAACGTAAAGAAACTAGTCGTCACCATCACCAAAGTGAGACGATTATGTGAATAAAAGCGGTCACGGCCACAGACACTGCGAGAATGCGTTGTGGTTGGCCAGGTCATATTATCGTAGTGTGGCAACTCGTTTAAAACATGACACTGTTTGTATCTACTGCATATAGAAGGCAGAGTTGTGGTACACAGTGACTACGTGAGGAAGAATATGATGAAAACTTAGTATAGATAGATCAGGGTTTCTCAAGGGGCATGCACCGGTGCACTACGCGGTGCAAGGTGCAAGAAACTACTTCGTTAGCTCCACCAGAGTGCAGACACCCGACTCGTCGATTTTGAGCGATAGTGCTTCTCTCTCTCTTTCCCTACGCCTGTCTCTCTCGTTCTACCTGTCTCCCCCTTCCTCACTTCCTCTTCAACACTCCACCATCCGAGGAGAGGTGAGCCGAGCTTACCCGAGTCGCCTGGAGACAAAACGTTGGTCTGAACCGAGCTCAGTCGACAGATGGACAGTGCATAGGACCTCTGCGCCACTGTTTGCAAGGGTGAGATTTTGGGCGTTGAGAAAGACGAACACTGGTTGCCTGGTTATCACGGTGCCCGTTTTCTATCCATGAAAATGTCTCCTCTAAATTGATAACGCTAACTTCTGATGGCGCCCCAGTCCAAAAACATATCCATGTTAAAATAAATATAGGTATGTAGAATAAATTCGGCAAAAACCAAGGAATCGATATCTATTGATACCAGAACAAACTGTCAAATATTGCATGTATAATATTTGAATATTTGAATAGTTTAGATCTCTACAGAATTATTTGAATGGATCATGGATGACTCTTTCATTTTCACAAATTAAACTCCCGCAACGTCATTAATTCTGTTTATTGGTTACTACATGTCGGCGAATGCACAGTGGGTCTCGGCCCGCAAGTATCCACTGCTGGTCCGTGGTCCGACAGCCCTACACTCCAACCGGCCAAACCAAGGCACGGCTCTACTATGACTTTACGTCTCTGTATTTGGGAGACGGAGGGGGACAGGTCCTCACCGTCGACGGGTCAGCGGGCTGTCCTGAGAACGGTTTTCCGTGGTTTTCCGTTCTCCTGCACTAAGACAAATGCCGGGATAGTTCCTATTATACGCCATGGACACCAACCCTCACCTTCCGCCATAAAAATTTCCTGGCTTGAGAGACGGCGTCATAGTAGTAGTAACTACCTTTTTCTATTTTCGGGGTTAATACTTGATTCACACATTCACAGATGTATGGTACATCCCTGTTTCATAGCATAATTAGACCTTGCCCATGCTTCTGCATGTGATATGAGCTGTATTCAAGCTGGGACAATGAAACAGAGAGGTCGCTTCAGGCTTGGTCGACGGTAATGACATAGGTAAACAGGTAACATCAAAGGACCTAGCACCGTGTTATCGGCACCCATCAACATTCACACGAGCTTCAGACTGATCGTGTTCGTGTAGGTTCTGTTGTATAGGAAGTAAATCGTATCGCTGAAGGAACATGCAATTTCCATGACAGAGGTTTTATGGCATGCGTGTTTACAAAAGTACAACTGAAGAGATAGCCTCAGGAATTAAAATATTGATTTAAGTGGACATCATACATGAAAAACAGTATTCCGGATTCAAAATCATCCGAACATGGAATGGTATTCCGTAGTTACCTACTTTAACTCAAGAGAAACACTGGGAACTTAAATTTCTCATCGTCCACTGTCACTAAAAACCTAACTCTGAGTCAAAATTCTTATCTAACACACGCACCAAGAAAAATTGTTGCCTGGAATGTGGGCTACACGGTACGGGTCTTATAATTGCATTCAGAAGATGGTTGGTTCATGTAGACTTAATTAAATCGTTTATAACCACCGTATACCCAGCCGTCACCAGCGCACAGGAAACTTAAATTAGTGTGATGTTTAACAGCTAAAGGAAAGAAGAGAAGAAAGAATAGCAGATGTCACGTGTTTAGAAAATTTAGTGGAACTATAGGAACAATAGCAATTAATTAATCAAAATTGTGATTTGTAGAACTGTTAGTACGCATTCCTCTTGTTTTTATCTTTCTTCATTGTTGCTGTCGGGCCTGCCTGGCCGAGGCGGTAAAGGCGTGCTCAGTTCGCCCGGAAGGACGTGGGTTCGAGTCCCCGTCAGGAAGTCGTAAAATTTAAGAAACGAGATGTCCGCTTCTAGAGGTACATATGGCCCTGAGGTTCACTCAGCCTACACCAAAAATTGAGTACCAGATTAATTCCTGGGGGCAAAGGCGGTCGAGCGTAGAGCTAATCACTCTACCCCTCACGTGCCGAGGTTAACAATGGTGGAAGCCTTTACCTTCCACTCCTGCAAGGGTCTTCATGGCCTGTACGGAGGTGACTTTGCTTTTGCTTTGCTTAATTGTTGCTGTAATTGATTCGTCTCCAGTTATATTAGCGACAGTGCATAGTAAAATATAATTTTTTAAAAGACGGAATATACCTCTTTCTTGTTTCTGATGGAAATGAATTAGGCCTCAGTACAATTTTCTTAAACTTTTGGGGATAAATCAGGGCTCTATTGATGTTTAATTCATATTGTGGAAATGGGCCTTTTGGAAAAATAGTAGTTTGTGAAGCTAAAGAGATCATTTTTTAAATTATGTTTTCACAATTTACTTTACGTCGCACCGACAGATGTAGGTCGTATAGGTACATCCCCAGCATTCGTTCACAATTTACATGGATCAAGTTCTGAAAGGCTTGAAATGGCAAGAAGATATTAAGTTAGTTGTAAACGTAGTAAGCAGTTTAGCCTACGCCGATGACTTGGTCTTAATGCAAGATTGTGCTGAAAGCCTGCAATGTAGGATCTTAGAACTTAGTAGCGAAAATGATCGCGGATAAAAACAGGTGGGAATAATGGCAGGAGCGTAAAGGCTAAGTTAGGAATGAATTCGATTGATGGAATTGTGCGCATAAACCGGCTTCGCTGGTGGGGCCATGTGAGGCGAATGAAGGAGGGCATGTTGCCCCGGACAATAACGGACTCGGACATGCCCGGTAAGGGAAGTGGAGGGAGACCAAGACGAATGGTTAGGCTTAGTTTCTAATTAATTAAAGATATAGAACTAAATGAGGCCACGTAGCTACTGTAGTCACAATTCGATAATTGTGGTGGCATTTAGTATATTCGCAGAGGCTTGCAGATTGAACGCTGAATGGAATAATAGTCTACAATGAAAACGCATGTATGTAATGTATGTATGTATGTATGTATGTAGTAAACCATAATAGGTCTACTTGATGCTAACATCATCTATTTTCTTTGATGTCTGGATCATTCCGCAACTTAAAAATCAACCACTGGACAAAAGTATCGTCACCCTGCAGTGCTTACTGCAATGGTACTTTCGAATATTTCCTACGTTTGAAAAGTCCATGAGGTCAGATTTCGGAAAACATTAAGAATTGCATCACCCGTTAGTTTGGGAATGTTCCGGGAGATGCGAATGTGTTTTAGTATATGTTTATTAATTTAGCTGGGTCTGAATCTTAATTAAGGATACGGCCGCTTCCTTCTAGGGGCTGCCTGGCCGAGGCGGTAAAGACGTGCTCGGTTTACCCGGAAGGAGATGGGTTCGATTCCCAGTCAAAAAGTCGAAAAATTTAAGAAACGAGATTTCCACTTTCGGAGGTGCATATGGTCCTGAGGTTCACTCAGCGTACACCAAAAACGAGTACCAGGTTAATTCCTGGGAGCAAAGGTGGCCGGGCGTAGAGCTAACCACTCTACACCATTAACTGCCGAGGTTACGGATAGTGGAAGTCTTTACCTTCCACCCAGGGCCTTCATAACCTGTATGGAGATGACTTTGATTTGCTTTGCTTTGCCGCTTCCTTCCCACTCCTAGCCTTTTCATATCCCATCGTTGCCATAAGACCTATCTATGTCGGTGCGAGTTAAAGCCAAATGTATATATATATGTGTATATATAATATATATATTAATTTAGCGTACGGCTTTTAGTACCGGAAGTGTCTGAGAACATGTGCGGTTCGCCCGGTGCAGGTTTATCTGCCAATGGACGACCTGCGTTACTGGGTGTGAAACGATGAAAACAAGGTGGGAGAGGGTAAAACGCGGTTTCGGCTCATAGCCCACTTCTGATGAATGACGCAAAGGGGTCTGGTCAAGGCTGAAATTTCCGCTCCGCCGGACGAATCATCATCAACATCGTCAATATAAACACCGGGCGAGTTGCTACGCGGTTTGGGTCACTTAGCTGTGAGATACAGGGTTCGGGCTTTACTGCCGGCAGCCCTTAAGATGATTTACTATTTTTACACCAGGAAAATGCTGAGGCTGTACCATAATTAAGGCCACGGTCTCTTCCTACTCATAGCCCTTCCCTGTCCCATCATCGCCATCAGACTTGTCTGTGTCTGTGCGTTCTAAAGTAAATCGTAAGAACTGGCAAGCAATCTAGTGATTATAGATATACCACGACCTCTTTTCCTCTTCCAGCCAATATTTATTTAGATTTATTCCCACCAGAGTGAGTCGAACCAGTTAATTACGTTGTCAAACCATAGAAAATTCACGCGTTATCGATCACGGTCACCATGCGGGCTAATTTAAAGGAATGTTCAGCTATTATTAGGGACCTAATATACACAGATTACCAGTATAGAGAACAGACCTAAAAACACAGTACCCCCATCCCCACCGCAGCATAGAAGTTACGGAATAGCACTGGGAATTGCCCATCCGACCGCCGAGCGAGAGATATACTCGAGATGTTCCAAAGATATCCTCAGTGTTGGCGAGAGCCTGGAGGTGGGAGACGATACAAGGGGAGGCACAGTGACCCAACCCGCTAAGATAAGGACCGTCCGTAGAAACTACAACCCCTCCCTCTCCCGTACTACAGGACCAAATACAATTTATTACCTTACGGCATCAAAATTACCACTCCAACCCCCGTCCCCCATGCCTTGTAGCCTTCCAAAGCCAACTCCTCTACAATTGCCAGAAGTATGCTTCTAAATAACAACAAATTTGTGATTTAATGATATAGGCGAAGTCCGTGTAATTTGGACAACTTAACCCTTAAACGTCCATTACTCTATTGGACGTTAAGAAAATGTCTCAAATTGTGCACACGAGAATTAGTACAATGTATCAAATGATTTGTTGAAAATAACTGTTAATATTATGATTAGGATTTGTTTAAAATTAATATTTATTCTAAAAAAATTATCGTGTGATTTTGACCGATAGTGTGTAACTTGGACTGGATATATGAACACTTATATGTTATTTAATGAACTTATTATGACATACTAAGCGATAAATTATGGCACTATGGCCTTGTGGTCGTCGCTTTTGGCATGTAGGACAATGAAAACACAATTTATCCTGAATTTTGGCACAGATTTCATAAGCCCACTACAGTATTTGCAACCATTGCCTTGAATCCAATCATCATAATACTTGTCACACACAATACCCTCGGATAGCTCCTCAATTGTAATCACGTATGCTGAGTGAACCTCAAATAACCCCTAAGTTCCAGGTAAAAATCACAGACCTGGACGGGAATCGAACCCGGAGCCTCAGGATAACAGGCAGGCACACTATCCCTACATCGCGGAGTCAGCTTCAAATTATAAATCAAGTTCCTTTAGAATCACCAGTAAAACTACGAAGGAACGTAATTATTACACTTGTTTCAACGACCCAAATTTCACATCCTCGGGCAGTTCAAATTACACGACATGCAAAGATTTCATCAAAAACTAAATAATATGTAAATTATTTAAAATTTATCAGTGAAACTATGTTTTATCAGTACTTGTAAAAGATTAACACCATCTTGGCTGAAACAATTATTTCAAAGTACTTTTACTTTTCATCGTATAATCTTACAAGGAATGTATTAAAATTGTTTTCCTCTTCCCCCTTCAACTATATGTTCATTAGCAAAAGGAACTTCCAGAAGGAAAGTTATCCTCGCCTGTCTTGTTGACCTTGTCTCAGACCAAACTTGTATTACCAAAAGTACGTTAAATACTAGCAACCGTGGTCACCATATACCTTTTTTCTATGGGGGAGCCCGCGAAGTCCGCTCCCCCCGCGTGACCATCGACTCAATCTACATGGCCTCCGACATGTTATTAGTTCTAAGATGAGAAATACAGCAGGGAGGAGTGGAAGTGTGATACTACAGGAGAATCTGCCTGTCCCCATGCTCAGCATGTTACCAGGCCAGATGTGGTGGTGGGTATCAATAGCGGTGTAATCGGGTAGTAATGGTCAGAAATAAAACGACATAGGCAGAAATAGAAAGACGTCTACATGTAAAACCTGACATTTTATAGATAGCACATGCAAGGATGTGGTTCTGGAAAGGTCCAGGTAATTGCATTAGTTGGAAATAGGTATCATGCTCAAGTCGTAAGCCTATTCCGCGCCAGTCCAGTTATACAGGGGATCAGTCCTTCTGGGCACTGCTGTGGTTAGCGCGGGCCTTGCCGGCTACGGAGCCATGCGTCGAGTACCACTAGGGCCCGCCGCACAGCGCCACCTCGTTGGGGTCCCTCGTACCCAGTCTCCGATCCCAGAGAATGAGGCCAGCCCGCCGAGGCGAGGGTCTCCTGGAAGGGGGTGGGTCATGACGCCGGGCCTCCTTCCTTTCTGCCCGCGCCATGGCCGAGTATACAGGGCAACTGCGATGGTAGGCCGGGTGGCCCCCCGCGCAGTTGGCGCACACCGGCGCCTCTATAAGTGTAGCGCAGGCCGTGTAGTGATGATCACCACCACAGCGGTTACACCTCACTTGGAGCCCACACCTAGCCTGACGGTGGCTCCGCCTCAGACAGTGGAAACACTGCAAGAGCTGCTGAGGGGGACGTTTCAATCTCACCTGATAGGCGCTACCCGCTGAGGTCCTCTCCTGATTGGCTCCTCGGTCGACTGCTGTCCTGGGTTGTGGCTGGGGGGCCCTCTCCTGCTGGGCAGTCTTCTACTTCTTCCTCCTGGTCCTGGGGCGGCGTCTCCTTCCCGGGGGTCTCTTCTCAGCAGGGGAAGAGGCCTCGTTCTGGTGGCCCTCCTCCCGGCCTGGTGACCTCGGGATAGTGGGTGTCCCCACTGTGTCGCCGTCTTCCCCCTCCTCCTAGCTGGTGGCGGCGTTGCTCTCTGCTGGCATCTCTGTGCGATCCCTGCCCTGTAGGGCGCATATTGATGTCTACATCGTGAACGAGTGGCTAGCAGGCCGGGCCTTGGTAGCAGCCTCTGAACGCCCAAGGGCGTCTGCGTCCGTGCCGCATTCCGCCGTCCGGGTCGCCTTCTTGGTCTGCGCCCGGGTGGTGGGCCTTCCCTGGGTGGCCCGGGCAGATGGTGGAAGTTCCTGGTTGGCGACCTTGTTGGTCTGCGTGTACATCGTGAAGTACAGCAAAACAACATGGGTCGCACCGTCGCAGCGCTCAGGAGCGCCGCCGTCGTCCTCGGTCCTCGGCTCCAAGGGAGCCAAGAAGCGTGAGTCCATTTCCACCTGCTTGTGCCCCTGCCTCCTGGCTGTCCGCGTCCCGACTGTAGACGTCCCCTGTGACGTCTGGGTGGCTGTCTCCTGGCTGCCGATGCCGGTAGGGCAGCTTCTCAATCCTGGTAGTCGGGTGATCTGAAAGTAAGCAGAAAAGCTCCTCTCGTAGCGGCTGATCTGGTCTGGGTCCATGGGGCGAATGATTATCGCCCAGTTCAGGATGTCCATGATGTCGTTGGTAGAGAGGTCCTTCCCTGCAGCCCCCTCCAGCCTGGTGAGGAGGTCGATGATGAGGTATGCATCCCTGCAGGGGTCCCTTCCCTGTCGGTACTGCACCAGTAGAGCAGGGAGGACCATGTTCAGTAGAACGGTCCTGTGTTCGACCAAGTGAATTATCTCCGCCGCTGCTTCCTTGAAGTTTTCTGGTAGGTCGTCTCGTAGTTCCATCATCCCTGTTGCTTCCTGAAATAAAAACCTGAAAGAGAAATAGCACTGAGAAGTGCTTCCTGACAAGCTCGTACTGCGTACTTAAAAGTACACAGTAGACAATGCTCTTTCGGAGATGTACTAACAAGTACGGCTGCCTGACTACTACTGCGAAAGTACAGAACGCCTGGCGAAGAGAGAGGAGAGCGAGTGAGAGGAACACGTCCTTCCACTAGCGCAGTCAAGCTCGTTCTCACCATATACCAGCAGCTCCGAACAAATTGTGTCAGTCATGTTCGCCCAAAGCTGTTAAGAGAAGAGTAATTGTTTAAAAAATCTTTTTTTTTAATTTTATCTTCCTCGTACTAAACTCCCACTAAATGACAACAACATTCTCATACACTGAACAAAACGAGAATTATCTAAATATTTCTTTCCAAATTATAAATCAATCCTAAACTTTAAAAATTAGATGATGAGTGTAAATTTCGGACCGGCACCAATAGCCTCAAGAAATACCTCTCTTCCCCACCTCCGGTAATTATTTAAAGCATGAAGAACCTTCGTAGTATTCTTCAGCTGCCTGGGAAGACATCGCGTTCCGTAGTCATTTTGATAAAGGATACTGCAATTTATTCGAAACGTCGGCAACCAGTAAATAAAGCACAACGACACGGTTCAACCCGGAGGAAACTTACTAGTATAAACAGACCGTGGAAGCTTCATATCAATGATGGGAATCATTCACGTTTTGAAAAAATAGTGGTTTGGTATTTCCGGAGTTCTGAAACATGGTATTTATAAAGATATGGTAATGTGTTAAGCAAATTAAATCTCTTTCGTGTCTGACCCACTCGATGGTGTGGATTGTTTCAGAAATATCATTCCAAGCGGTCAAACTAGATTTACCGCATGAACCTCGAATGTAACGTTTGCATAATTGTTACGACCACTGGTATTTGTAAATGACATTGAATCTCTCAGAATTTGTAAAACAGTACAAAACAAGGATAAAAAATGTGACGTTTTACACATTTCATTCTATTGGAAACAATCACAGTTACATAGTGCTACGTTATAGTAATAATCTGATAATAAAACGAGCAAAGATGACTTCTGCCCAGCTAGATGGCCTGGATATACCAAGAATGTCGTGTAAAAGGAAAGTCGAACGAAGCAGTTTGAATATAATTTTAAAATTTTCTCATGTTACTGTCCGTGGTGAAACTTATTTTTTGTTCAGGTAAATGCACTGGTAATCTGATTACTGCATTGCTCTGCTTCGGTGAACGCATTTATTCTTCGCATTGCTTTCAGAACACTGGCGCATCTACTATCCCGGGAAGTTAAAAAAATCTCCATGATCGAGTTTACCGTTAATATTTTCATTTTGCAGCATAACGGATGGGTCATCATGCCCCTTGTAGGACATTTGGAGACAAATTTAAGAGATATTAATTGGTATGAACGTACACTTTTCTTAATATCACAAATGATATGGAACCACCCATGGATTGTCAATTCAAACTGATAAACATTAACACGAGCCTGATACACCTGGAATGTCTGCAAATGTTTTCTTTGATTATTTCTCAGCAACTCCGTTGGGAAGTTTTACAATACACCTTCCTTCCTGAAAGTTGAATGCTGAATAATTAATACCATGCGAATTGTTAGGATTTCATAAGGTCTTAGTTTGTTACAGCCATCAACAGCTGTTGAGCTAATTCTTGGACCAAAATCCGATGTAAGTATTGATGAATATGGAGCGACTCCTCGTTTCGGAATGTTATTACGTAATCACCACCACCTCATGTAATTATGCAAACACAATATACGCCTGAACGTTTTCAAGGATGTTTATTTCAGAAGATCATTTAAGAGTTCAAATTTCACTTTGAAAACCCGCACTACCACGTATTGTGTATTTTCAGGCTTTTAGAAATTCTTTTAGGTAGACCGGTATCGAAAGTGAAAGTTATTTCACTGAGTTTTGAAGAAATTTATGGTACCTGAACAGTTTAGGTGATACTGAAGCAGCGTAGGACCGCCTTTCGTTGGGGTACCATTTCACTAGCTGCAAAAATTAGCTTACTAACGAAAACTCGATTTTATAGATTTGTAAGCATTCTGTTTCTAGTGCTAAATGTACATAACTTTAATAATCCGTACCCTATTCTTAATGTTGATGATGAGCTGATGCCTGCTTGGAATGATCAGTTCGCACAGTATGTGAGGAGGCCATATTTCAATGAAGATGGTTGTCCATGTGTACGGAAGACCTTATACTTTATATTAAAAATAAATTAAATCTACTGACCTTTTAACGAATTCAGGATATCTCCCGCACTATTTACACCATTTAGAACATTTTAGAGTAGACCGCATTTCCAGATTTCAAGAAATAGCAGTGTGAGATGTCAGTGTTCATTCGTCCAATTTTAATGGCATTACGAGGGCCACCCGAAAATTAAGTTTCCCTATATAAAAAAGGGACAACGTAATTATATGAAAAACATTATTGGCACCCGATACATCAATGTTGGAGCAATTTTTCGACATAGTCACCACCAAAATTGAAACACTTGTCGTACCGTGGGATGCCAGTGTCGTAGAAGTTTGCCGCCTGGGAATTGAAACAGCATGTGACCTTCGTCTCCAGCTCTTCGTTCGTGTGAAAATGCTGATAGGTGGACAGGAACTTCTTAAGGTGCAAGAAAAGATGGAAATCAATCTGAGCAAGATCAGGACTGTACGATGCATGATGAAGCACCTCGCAGCCGAACTCCTACAGAACAGTTGTTGACCGCCGAACCGTATGTGGACGAGCATTGCCATAGATAAGCACAACACCTGCACTAACCATCCCACGCTTCTTGTTTTGAATGGACCATCGCAGTTTCCGTAGAAACTTACCACAGATCGAACCTCGCAGGCGGCGGGAGAAAGAATACGAGCAGGCATTATGAGGCACTGCTGCTGCGCTGCTGACACCAGACGAGACTTGTCCGTCCGGTATACGATTGCTACGTCATAAATCTGTCACGCATGCTCATAGTTTCATGCTAAATGTGTTTACAAGAAAATAAAGAGGGAAACTTAAATTTTGGATGGCCTACGTAGAAATAATTACAAGTTGAATCTTGTAATTTATGATAAAGGACACACTTTGCTAAACGCCCACGATATTGAGATAATCTTACAATAATAAGAATAAGAATATTTAATGATTTCACGACCAAAACTCTTAATTTGATAACTAGGCAGAACTCTGTTGATAGAATACTCTACCACTGCTAGAAAGCGTCTTGGAAAAGCGTGCTTTCGAAAATGAACCCAAGGGTACGCTTTGAGCGAAACGCTGTACATACACGCCATAACACCCAAAAGCTGGTTTTATAGCTGTACTTCTTTTTCATTAAAATTAATCATAATATAACAAAATGGACGTGTGTGTGTGTGTTTGAACATAGCTCTGGGACGCTTAGAATGATTTCAACCAAACTTGCTACACATATGACTTACTACCGCGAGAAAAATACTGTGTGAATAAGATACTCCTATCATATCCTAGGGGTAGGGATGGGGAGGGTGTGACATGTAAGAATAATCGAAGATTACCAATATTAGTGTCGATTCCATAGTTTTCAAGATCACTGAGATGTATAGTAACAGTGCGCATGCCGTTTAAGTCCACGTTCATTGATCTGGGGATGAAAAGTGGTGAAAAATAAATTTTCCAAAATGGAGATTAGTGTTGAATCCACTGTCTTCGGGGTCGCTAGGCTGATTGGTGACAGTTCCAATTAATTTGGAATCGTGTGCATCATATCTATCGCGCGACAAATGAATACATAGAGTTGTCAGTCAATTTTGTTATTTATTTGAAAGGATCAGATACTTCTCAGACAATTTGAGCTGCCAGAAGAACAAAGTTGAAGGCGAAAAAGGTAATCAGACACTAAAAATTAAACGCATAACAATAACTCTAAAACTACAAAATAATTGGTAAAATATTAACCAACACTGCAATAGAATAGGGTTTTCAAAACTTTTTGTCTCTGAGGGCCCCTGAGCATATCGCATGCGTGTCCAATGTCCAAGGACCCTTTACCACAGAATGTATGTATGTTTAGTCCTCAGCCCGAAGGCTGGTTGGATCCTCAACAGCTCCGTCATCAGCTGTCATAAATGGCCTAGGCATCACTGAAGAGGTGTACTAGGGAAATGAGGAGTGAGGTAGTTTCCCGTTGCTTTCCTCACCGAGCCAGAAGTTGCTATTACATATCAGTCTGCCAAGCGCACTGAAATGCATGTACCAACTGACCCTATGAGCAAAATTTTCACACCATTTATAGCAGGGACTGGCTGCATAAGGAATTGCATTACTAGCATCACTCATACCTCAGTCACTTTCATTTTGTCAAAGCCAAGGATAAAGCTGAGACAGATCAATGAAAGTAACAATATTGCTCTAGCCTATACCAGAAGACATAGTGCACTGTAAACACTACGTCCTGCCAGAAAAGGCATAACCACAGAATATGATACTGTATTCAGGTAACGAAAAACAAAAACAGAATTTTGTAATGATACCATGTTTCATTTTGTTTTTATAATTGAGGACTAAATATACAGTTTATTTTAAAGTTTAATTTAACTTTATTTTCATAAATATACTTTGCACACGCACAGAAATTATAAACCAATGTGATACTTGGCTTATAATTACAACAATCTGGATCTGGAAATTTACTTGAAAAATATCACTTGTTGCGGTTGTTGGATCAGTGGGACGGATGATGCTGTTTAACAATGACCGAGCGTTTTACAAGCGTTAGCTCTGTTTCTGTATTTCGTTTTCATTTGTGTGAGAGCAGAAAAGGTACACTCATACAGGCATGTTGTCATGAAAGGTATTAAACGTAGTATTTCCTTTCTAGAAATTGTCGGGGTAGGGGATGTCATGGATATAAAAGTCGATCAGAGACGTGGAGATGTGATACATTCATGGAATTTCCTGGAGCAAAAAATGCCACTCAGCCTGATTCTTCACCAATATCAGACTTCAGTTTATTCCACAATGGAGGGCAGTTCATGTTTAGTTTCAAAGAAGGGATTTCTAATCCACCAGAGGCGGAAAAGATGGTTTGAGTGTGGATATTAGCAATTCCAAGTGTTTCACAATTATTTCACTTACACTGCTTTGTAGTATTTCTGGTTTTCCCGCTGCTAACTAGTACCATCTCTCGGCCAAGTTACGAGTTACATATACAGTATGTATGTTATACAACTGTGAAGACATATTTACTAAATTTAGTATAATAGTATATGAATTGTGTGTATCCAATAACATTTCACTCTTTAAGTACTTACAACTTACATTACTATTGCGAATTCCTTGAATTATCGTCGCGGAAAACCCCCCTCCCGCTCCCACCCAGGGGTCCGCGGACCACAGTTTGGGAACGGCTTCAATAGAGAAATATACAAAAATTCACTTCAGAGAGAATTAACAGGTAATACAGTTCCTAAAATCACACATTCAGGAAAGTACCCGGGCAACGTCGGCTACTGCAGCTAGTAATATAGGCCTATCAATTATTATGTGATGTCGGCCATCCATTGTTGTGAATAGGATGATGAAAACACTCAAGCGGTCGCATTTTTGTCAGTGCACCCCGTTGCATCAGAAAAAGACAAAGGTAAATTCTACAATCCCGACTTATCTACACTGGATGATCGATAACATATCTTATTGTTTTTGAAAGCTCACGTATTAAAATGAACGTGAAGTCTACGCTTGGTGGGTTCCCCAGAGTTTTTTTTTTTTTTTTTTTTTTTCTAGTTGCTTTACGTCGCACCGACACAGATAGATCTTATGGCGACGATGGGTCAGGGAAGGGCTAGGAGTGGGAAGAAAGCGGCCGTGGCCTTAATTAAGGTACAGCCCCAGCATTTGCCTGGTGTGAAAATGGGAAACCACGGAAAACCATTTTCAGGGCTGCCGACAGTGGGGTTCGAACCTACTATCTCCCGAATACTGGATACTGGCCGCACTTAAGCGACTGCAGCTATCGAGCTCAGCTCTGTCCCCAGAGTTTCTCAGTAAGTTTACGTGGCCTCATTGTTGACAGAGCAACACACAAACCATCTTCAATACAGGCCAGTGTGATCCCCTGTTTTTTTTTGCTAGGGGCTTTACGTCGCACCGACACACATAGGTCTTATGGCGACGATGGGATAGGAAAGGCCTAGGAGTTGGAAGGAAGCGGCCGTGGCCTTAATTAAGGTACAGCCCCAGCATTTGCCTGGTGTGAAAATGGGAAACCACGGTAAACCATTTTCAGGGCTGCCGATAGTGGGATTCGAACCTACTATCTCCCGGATGCAAGCTCACAGCCGAGCGCCTCTACGCGCACGGCCAACTCGCCCGGTGATCCCCTGTTTAGATTTCAATATTTTAATTGTTGAAAATTCTGACTCGCACGATTATGACGCTGACATCGGCTGCAAAATAGCATAGTTCTCTTTGCGATTGTGGGTTCCTGACATCGTGAACAAACACAGAGCGGTTGACATTCCTATTATAGAACTAAAGCTGTTTTTATCCTTCTGTGGTTAAAATTAGACTTGTGGATGAATGAGGAGAAGGCCTATTTGCGTACCTCTCTGATTTATGAGATGAGGGACCGCTCGTCCACTAATAAGCTGGTCGTTGGAGGGGTGAAGTGATGTTTTGCCACCTGTTGATGTGACGCGCCGTGGATGACGCATTCTCAGTTGACGTCATGTCAGTGCGCGTGACGCAAGTGACTGCGGGAGACAACACGTGGAGCTTCAAACTGATGTAAACAGCGAGGTGCGTTCCATATCTCTGTTCTACGAACAGAGTTGTAATCCCATGATGGTCTACATTCCCGCACTCAAGGAGCTTATTATCCGTCCAAAAGACTAGGTATCATTTATCTTTTACCTTAATTAAGGCCTTAATGCAGCCCCAGCATTTGCTGGTGTAAAACTGTGAAACCACGGAAAGCATCTTCAAGGCTACCGACAGTGGGGTTTGAGCCCACTGTCTCCCGAATGCAAGCTCACAGTTGCACACCCCTAACCGCACGGCCAACTCGCTCGGTACAAGAAAAATAAGATGTTGAAGAAGAAGAAGAAGACCGGCTGTTATTCTACAAGTTTATCCCATGGAGATATTTTGAGAACGCTCATTTAAAACCCCCGTGGTTGGTATCCGATATTAACATTATTTCCTCTTCCTCTACCTATTGCTTTTGTAATTAAGTTCTGTTATTAGTTCAAACCATTGACTTACTGTATTACTTGCTGATAATAGTTAAAAAGTAGTGAACATTGTGAATTGAGAAACTTGTAATGTTCACAACAATGCTTTAATAAATAAATAAATAAATAAATAAATAAATAAATAAATAAATAAATAAATAAATAAATCCCTCTGACCTCTAGCAGAAGGAGATTCCATTCACGGCTGGCCACAACAATGACGGAGTTGTGTTTAGGAAATAGCGAGCAGTACCGTTTTCAGTGCTGTGGTATATTTATCATGATGTATTGAAAGGTTGTGCGATCGTTCTTGCAGGTAAGTTTGGGCATTGTAAGGCAAGGGTTGCGTGCAATGTTGTCAAAGTATGTAGCGTGCGCCTGTCTTCAGGGTTTAGCCATCCGAGCTCGACATAAAACTGAATATGCAAGAGCCCACACTGTAAATCACACCAGAAACGCCTTGAGGAATGTAAGGATCCTAGATTGGCCTGAACGGTCCCCTGATTTTTCACCCAAAGGGCAGGTCTGAGATGTAATGGGAAGGCGTATACTGTCATACCGGCCTCCACCCAGCAATCGTCATGAACTGACACAGCAAGTGTTTTAGGCATGGGAAGAAATCCCTCAAGATGACATTCAGGAGTTGTTTGATTCCATGCCACACCGAATACGAAAGTGGGGTCATACCTCATAATGATGATGATGATGCACAGTTTCGAATGGACTGAGAGTTTAAGCACTTAATATCTGCTATGTGATGAACATCTCCACAAAGTTTGATAAATATGGGAGTAGTACATCACGGTGTAACATTTTCCATTTCCACTAGTGTAGATTCAGGAGTGACATCTTTATCAGTTGTTGTTTATCAGTAATAAAATTCAGCCGATAGTATCTAATTAATATTTGATGTAGTTTATCGCGACATTGAATTGACCTGAAATAGTTTAACGGGCAAGGCGATAGGCTCACGATTGGGGGGACTTAGTTTAATGCTCTACGTTACAGATGTTACAAGGGGAATTCATAATTTCCATTCTCATCATATAGGGTAGGTGTGGGTAAATGAAATTCACTCAGCAAGGCCTATGTTTTTCTGGCAGTATACAGCCCGGATATAGCAGTGTCTGATATTTGTTTTTACACGAAGAGGGGAAAGAAGAAGAAGAAACGTCTTGCTGGGAAACCAGTAAGTAATGTTCGAGAATCATAGGAGGCTAAAGATCCAGTTGACAGCACGGAGGAGGCCAAATTAAACTTTCCATAAGTGAGCAGCCGTTATCAAGATGTTATCAAAATAGCCACTCCACAAAGGCTTCCTCAATGATCTACAGATTAATAAAATTGGGTGCCAATTAAAAATGTTGGCCTCTCACTACGAATCCACCGATTATAGAAGAGAGACAAGATCTCATAAATTTGCTCCCTAAGTTCCTCACAAACGTGAACATCATAAAGTCATCAGTCCCAGACAAATTAAAAAAATTGCGTGCCACTACGGTTTATGGAGGCACCGAGAGGACGGAAATTGTGTGCCGGTAAATCTTCCAATACAGGCTGGTGAATTTCAAAACCTTCAAATGCCATCGGACTGAGCTGGTATCAATCCTACCACCTTAGTTTAAAAAGCCAGTGCCCTCCCGTCTGAATCACTTACCCTTACGCAGATAAAGCCTCTCTGTCATTATCGATGACGCAACCCCTGGACCACAAATGTCCTGGAGCCTACTCAAAACATTTTGTCCTCAATTCAGGACACCGTTTTGTTTTTACATATATTTTCAACGCACTGAATGCTTATATTGAATTAGAACCGGAAATATTTAACTGAGGATAGACCCGGCTGGCACTTAGCACTGACATTTTGAATTGCTCTGCGGATAAATTAGGTAAGAATCCAGATGACAAGGAACATTCACCAAGATGACTGACCAAGGAAAACATCAATGTAATTATTGATGTTAATAACATAATTATGAAATACTTAGGAAATAATATGAAATATTATTTTATAGTCACTTAATAAATATTAAGTAGCCTCCAGGTGATGTAGTCTACTGGAAGGTTTGAGTTGCAAAAGTCCTCAGTTGTGCACACTAGGTTACTAGGACCCCGAGTGACATAGGTAGAAATCACACTTCGGATGCCACTTCATTCGTGTTTAGGGTCATCAGTCCATAGACTGGTTTGATGCAGCCTGCATGCCCCCTATCCTGTTTTAAACTTTTCATTTCTACGTAACTACTACATCTTACATCTGCTCTAATATGCTTGTCATATTCATACCTTGGTCTACCCCTACAATTTTTACCATCTACACTAACCGCAGAAACCAATCGAATAACTTCTGGGTGTCTTAAGATGTGTCCTATCATTCTATCTCTTCTTCTGGTCAAATTTAGCCAAATAGATCTATCACCAATTCGATTCAGTATCACTTCATTCGTAATTCGATCTACCCGTCTATTCTTCACCATTCTTCGGTAAAAACATATTTCAAAAGCTTCTATTCTCTTTCTTTCTGAGCTAGTCATCGTCTATTTTTCACTTCCATATAATGCCAGTCTCCAGACGAATGTCTTTAAAAACATCTTTCTAATTCCTATATTAATATTCGGAGCCAATTTTCTTTTGGTAAAGTTTAATTAGGCATTTTTATTATTTTAATTTCACAGAAGAAGAGTTGAAAGGTTATACGCTATATAATATTTTTGTATTATGACATAGAACTTGATAATGATCAGATAATGATAATAATAATAATTTAATAATCATAGGGAGATATGATAGGGACTGTCGTCATGTGTTGAATTGGTCGGAACCAGATGTTGGTTGTCCACGCGGGAGATTGGCGGTATGTGCGGAATAACCCACGGACGGCACATGTCTTCATTGTGCGAGCATAGTAATGAACCCTTCCGTACGTCTTGTCGTATTGACAAGTGTAAATATTGAGATAAGCTTTGAGTTAACGAGCTACATCTGGCATCTCTGTGAATCTGGAAATATAGGCTAAAGTTTGTCCGTACAACAAATTCCCGTTTTAGATACAATAACATTTCCACGGTGGGGATCCGGCCTACTATAATGTACATACTGGTAGTGTCTCATGTCCAACGGAACGTGGAGATGACAGTAAATAGTTACTCTCATGCCTTCGTCTCCGAAAGAAGATCTCCAGCGGTAAAACGTCCACTCATACGGATGTGGATTCGATCCCCAGTAACCCATGGGGCAAATTCACCAAATATTTCACACTACCAGAGTAGTGAGGTAAATTTCTAAATGTAATAGGCCTAATTGTCGTCATGTGCAGTTTGCAAAATAAGTCAATAAATTGCTCCTTATTACAATTTCAAGATGAAACACTTTTCATTGTAGTTAGTCCAGTATGCCCATGGAATTTAAGTTGTCACTTCCTAGTCCTATTGTGGAGTCTATAATTAGTATCTATGAATGAGCCGTCCCCCTTTACCTTAATTTGCATGCCCCGTTCATCCCTGTGTTCATGACTAACTGGAGTGTTCTATGCCAGCGAACAGAATATACTATACAATAAGTGAATAAAGGAGCGAGAATTTACATCAGATACACATTCCCTGCCTACAATCATAGACACCAACCAACCAGCGTCACAGTAATCGGAGCTAAAGAAGTAAGAAATAACACAAGCTAACCCATACAACTCGTGCACCACTGTGTACGTTCGCGACACTCTTGTGACAGAGAGAGAAGTTTTAGTAGTTACACTATTCACACAGTTGCATTGTTAGATGACTGCTACCAGTTTATTAATAAAGTCTCCAATATAGAGCTTCTTCTGGGGGGACGCGAGGGCTTTGTATACACTAACACTGATGTCTGCGAAGAGCTCATGTTTGGTGTAGGGTCTTTTGGCTTGTAACACACAATGTACAAAAGTGCCTAAGAGGAGCACTACAGTATTATTTAACTGAACCGGTCGCAAGCTAAAGGTAGGTCGAATTGTCCACTCAGAGGCAATATAGATCTTGGGCTGATTTATGATATCATGTATTTTCACTTTAAATTCACTCCACACTTGTTGGGTGACGTCACATTCCGTCAGTCTATGTTGAATTGTATCCCTAGGAGCTCGGCAAAATCCACAGGCGGCGTTGTCCTGCATATGGATGCGATGGAGGTTGCTATTTGTAGGAATGATATCATGAACTATCTTATACCACGTATCACATATTATCTGAGGGAGAATGTGATTTGAGATGTTCCACCAGACGCGGTTCCAGTTTATTAACATCGCTGTCCGAACAATTTTCGGGGCTTGATACTGCTGTGTATGCACATACGTATAAAGTTTCTTCGTTGTTATGTCTGGAGATAGGAGGAGACTACGAGGAACGTAGCTCATCTCACATCGCATATATCGTGCATGTGGCGCGTGGTGGTGGACATCGTAAAATGCTGGCGGGTTCTTAATCTCTTCCGGGTTACACATTCCCAGAAAAAAATTACCGGATCTGCGGTTGTCTGCTGCTTGCATCATTCTGAGATTCCGTAACAAGATGAGCACTTTACTTTTAAGCTGTACATCAATAAGACCAAGACCTCCTTCAGATTTAGCGAGCATGAGTGTAGGTCGTGCGACGCGGAAAAGTGATCCTTGCCAGATATACCAGCCTACTGTTGAAACTATACGGATGCCAACTACTCTTGGCATTGGTAAAATTTGGCTTAGATACCAGATTTTGCTTAGACCATACATATCGACATATTGCACTCGTTGTTGTAACACCACGAATTTATATTTAACTTGGTGCAGTATACTTTTCACCGATGCAAGGGCAAGGGACCAATTTTTTTTAATCATCTGATGTATGCTATTACAGAACTGGATGCCGAGTATCTTAATCTCATCAGTTACTTGCATCCATGAGGGAACAATTTCGGAAGTCCTGCTTCGATACCCTATCCGCATAGTTTTAGTTTTTTGGAAGTTGAGATGTGCACCGGAATAGTGTCCATAAGTGTCAAGCTCGGTGAAAAGACGCTGGTAGTCAACATTGCGATCCATAATTAATGTGACATCGTCAGCGTAGACAAAGACATCGATCATACCAGGGGGGAAGTACGTAATACATTGACAATAAAGGGTTCCAAGGATAGCACAAAAAGCATCATCGATAAGGGACAACCTTGCCGGACTCCTCGTGTAATTTTGATGGGGTTTGAAAGGTAACCGTTCACAGTTATTTTAGAAGAGCCGCCAGTCAGTATCTTAGCCATCAGAGTGGTAAAAGGCATAGTGAAACCTAATGCTTTAAACACTTCGATCAAATAACCATGGTTAACTCTATCAAATGCGTGATCAAAGTCCAAAGAGAGCAGCTGTCGCCGTTGCTTCTCTACGAGTGACTTACTAATCATATCGCCAATGGCACAGCCAGTGTTCAAAATACACTGAGTGACAGAGCAAATGCAACACCAAGAAGGAGTGGTCAGAACTTTATGCCAATTGCAGGGTAGACTGACGTCACTGAGGTATGTTCATGATGTGAAATGCGCCGCTGTGCTGCGCACGTAGCGAACGATAAATGGGACACGGCGTTGGCGAATGGCCCACTTCGTACCGTGATTTCTCAGCCGACAGTCATTGTAGAACGTGTTGTCGTGTGCCACAGGACACGTGTAGAGCTAAGAATGCCAGGCCGCCGTCAACGGAGGCATTTCCAGCAGACAGACGACTTTACGAGGGGTATGGTGATCGGGCTGAGAAGGGCAGGTTGGTCGCTTCGTCAAATCGCAGCCGATACCCATAGGGATGTGTCCACGGTGCAGCGCCTGTGGCGAAGATGGTTGGCGCAGGGACATGTGGCACGTGCGAGGGGTCCAGGCGCAGCCCGAGTGACGTCAGCACGCGAGGATCGGCGCATCCGCCGCCAAGCGGTGGCAGCCCCGCACGCCACGTCAACCGCCATTCTTCAGCATGTGCAAGACACCCTGGCTGTTCCAATATCGACCAGAACAATTTCCCGTCGATTGGTTGAAGGAGGCCTGCACTCCCGGCGTCCGCTCAAAAGACTACCATTGACTCCACAGCATAGACGTGCACGCCTGGCATGGTGCCGGGCTAGAGCGACTTGGATGAGGGAATGGCGGAACGTCGTGTTCTCCGATGAGTCACGCTTCTGTTCTGTCAGTGATAGTCACCGCAAACGAATGTGGCGTCGGGGTGGAGAAAGGTCAAATCCGGCAGTAACTGTGGAGCGCCCTACCGCTAGACAACGCGGCATCATGGTTTGGGGCGCTATTGCGTATGATTCCACGTCACCTCTAGTGCGTATTCAAGGCACGTTAAATGCCCACCGCTACGTGCAGCATGTGCTGCGGCCGGTGGCACTCCCGTACTTTCAGGGGCTGCCCAATGCTCTGTTTCAGCAGGATAATGCCCGCCAACACACTGCTCGCATCACCCAACAGGCTCTACGAGGTGTACAGATGCTTCCGTGGCCAGCGTACTCTCCGGATCTCTCACCAATCGAACACGTGTGGGATCTCATTGGACGCGTTTGCAAACTCTGCCCCAGCCTCGTACGGACGACCAACTGTGGCAAATGGTTGACAGAGAATGGAGAACCATCCCTCAGGACACCATCCGCACTCTTATTGACTCTGTACCTCGACGTGTTTCTGCGTGCATCGCCGCTCGCGGTGGTCCTACATCCTACTGAGTCGATGCCGTGCGCATTGTGTAATCTGCATATCGGTTTGAAATAAACATCAATTATTCGTCCGTGCCGTCTCCGTTTTTTCCCCAACTTTCATCCCTTTCGAAGCACTCCTTCTTGGTGTTGCATTTGCTCTGTCAGTCAGTGTACTTCTTCCTTGAACAGCTCCTGACTGTTGGCTGGAGGTTACGTCTGCTAAGAAATTGTTGAGCCGTTGTTTCAAGCAGCGAGTAAGTAACTTGTAATCAAAGTTGAGGAGTGTGAGAGGTCTAAAGTCGACTGGGGTCGTTGGTTTCCCTTTCTTTGGAATTAGAACTATTTGACCTTCCTTCATCTTTGTAATGTTCCTGTCAGGTTGCAGGGCGTTATTTAGTATCAGCACAAGTTCGGCTTTGATGATGGGCCATAGCTGTACATAGAACTCCTTCCCCAGTCCATCTATTCCTGGTGATTTATGGGATGCGCTCTCCTTGATTGCTTGATATATTTTGTCTTCCGTTAACTCAGCTGTCAGACTGTCTTGTTCATGGTGCTGAATCCTTCCACGAATTCCATCGAAAAACGTGTGTCGGTGATCAAGATGGGTTACCTCGCCTTCTCCACACAAGTCTTGAAAGAAGTTTTCAAGTGTTGCTTGTATTCGTGTGTGGTCTTGAACAATTTGGCCGTCCTGGGTAGTAAGCTGATGAATATATTTCTGTCGCCCCCTGCGACATTCTCGAAGGAAGTGATAAGTGGAAGGAGCCTCTTCGCTGTTATAATGGTTGTCTCGAGCGCGAATTTTCAAACCTTCTTGGTATCGCCTGTGCAGTGTCAATAGCTGGGCTCGTACCTGCTTAATGCGCTGGTACGTTCGCGGGTTGGTAGGATCTGCAGTATAGAGCTGCCGTAAACATCTGTAATAAAAGTCCGTAGTCTGGTTGAGTAGCCGTCGACGTTGGGAACTGTAGGCCTTCAAAAACCCTATTGTTCGAGGTTTAGCATATAACAACCACCAATCTAATGTATCTCGATACTGGTGTATATGTCGTTTCCGTCTTTCACATTCAGTGGAGAAGCGGTCCTGTAACTCCTCTTCACGCAAAATATTGCAGTTTAATTTCCATGTACCCCTTCCACGTGCCGACCCCATAGCCGGATGTCTGACCTTACAAATATAAGCACAGTGATTCGAAAATTCCACCGGGCATAAACCAACTTCACGTAGCTCGTCTTGTAACTGTGTACTTATGTAAATGTGGTCCAAGCGAGATGCTCCCGTGTTGTAAAAATATGTGTAGCCAGGGCTGTGGGGTTTCTTCAGTTCCCACGTATCTTTCAATTGTAAACCTTGTATCAGCGCAGCTAACGCAGGGCAGCCCTGAAAGTTACCTGTTTGGTCTTTAGGCGAAAGTACTGCATTAAAATCGCCTCCAAGGATCATGTTACCCTTAAATTGTTGAAGAAGGAGTAATATTTCTGTCGTAAAAAAGGTCCTTCGTTCGAGTCTTACGTTCGAGCCCGATGGTGTATAAATATTTACTATTAATAGATCGTTAATACGAATTCTAATTCCGCGAGAGTTTAGAAGCAGAACTCTATCGGTGTATTGGATGTGGTCTTTGATGTATATAGCAGTACCACGTTTGTCTTCGTTAACATTTAAGATTTTCTCATATCCAGTTATTGATTGCAGTTCCTCCGTAGCTATTTCTTGAAGAAGGGCAATATCAACATCCTGGTCACGCAGAAGTTGCCGGAACAGAAGTTGCTTACTGGGAGCCTGGATACAGTTTATGTTAAGAGATAATATCGTGTAAGTCAGCAGCATGATCCTAAGGGGGACCATTGTATGTCGTCTTCCTAGTAATTATGGGAAGGAATGTGGCGAGTATTCGTCGCATTCTTGGACCGTTGTGTTTAATGTTTACTAGCTGGCGTCCCATTCAGTAGTGTTGTCTTCATTGTATAGGTTGATAGCCTCAGCATTCGAGGTGACATTCCTGACAGGGCAAAAGAACAGAGGGGTGAGCGGGGGGCGGGGGTGTCAGGGAGAAACTATCTTTTTTCTGCAATTCTATTCCCGTGTAGACGCGGATCTCTTGTCGTGTAGGGCTTGTGGGTTTCTTCCCGCGAGTGTCGTTGTGTTTTCAATTTTGGTGTGATTTTCGCCATGGCGGCGTCTTTTAGTGGTGGTTCATCTACCTGTATGCTTGCTGGGGTCCCTGACCCCGTGTCTTGAGTTTCCATAAGAGTAGAGGTATCGTCTTCTATTTCTGCAACCCATTGCATGCTAGTGGTCACTGGATCGGGAGTGGGGTTCTGATTCGGGGGTGGGACATTTATGTCCCCCTCCCCAGCTGTCTCTAGTACCGTAGCAGGCAATACACTCTCCACGTCATTGTTGGTAGGTGCGCTGCTAGTACCTTCTGGAATGTTGTTTATAATCAAGCTGTCTGTTCCTAGAAGGTTGTCTATCTGTGGCTGAGTATTGGCAGATATTTGGTATTGCTCATGTGTGTCCAGCTTTAACTGTTGTGGTTGTGGCTGTGTACATATGGCAGTTGGGGAGTCGACCCGGCTGACTGGTGTCTGCGAGACGTGAGATGAGTCATCCCTTTGTTGTTGTTCTGCAACTTGTGGATGGACCGAGACAGGGTTTTCTACGTGTGTGGTACTTGTGGACATCCGCTCTGACTCTAGTAGAGCCAGGGAGTCATTCATTATCGGCAACTATCTCACTAAGGAGTCTAGGCCCCGATTTATTTTCTTTCTCTCCGCGCCGTATGGGACAGTCCTGTCGAAAATGATCTGTAGCATTACAGAAAAAGCAGGATTTCGGTTGCCCTTCGTAAACTACCTGCGCTCTGTATCCCTCTATAGATACAATGGGGGGTATGGCAGTTTTTAACTCTATGCGCATGGCCCTAATTCCACTGTATATATTATAAATATAGGTGGAGGACCACCTCTCATTCCGGATTTCTCTTACTTTGCCATACTTGCTAAAGAAAGACATTATTCTTTCATTTGGCATTTCTATGGGGAGGTTCATTATTCTCACTAATTTGCTATCCACATCTGCACATGTTATCACCAGATCAGATATAGAGCCATTAAATTTTCGTACCTGTGAGTGTCCATTGGTCGTGAGTAGGATCTTCTCCATTAACAGTTTACTGGTTAACTTGATGTAGACTGCCGTTTCCAAATTGTCAAGTTGTATGACCTCCAGTTGGTCGACATTCAACTTTAAAGTTTGCTGTATCCACTCGTGTATTTCCGCAGGGCCGGGTTTATTTGCCTTGTCAGGGAAAGCACATTTAATTGTATTTTTCCGGATGCCGTTGGTTGCCATTTTCACTTTACGTAATTACACTATAGAATAATAGAACACTACACGTCACACGCAATGAGGCAGAGTCGCGCGAACCGCCTTCTGCCACAGCTCAAGCCGGACTGCGGGTGAATGTGTGTGTGTGTTTCAGCAAAGCTCTCAACCAAACTAGATACACATATAATTTACTATCTAGAAAAATTACTGCACGGGCGAGAAATCCCTAGCACCCCTAAAAAAAGGGGCGAAATGTAAACATCCAAAAAATGACCGATATTATGGGCGAGTTCGTAGTCTTGGGGTAACTGAGATGAACCGTGACACTCCGGATGCTGTTGAGCCAGAGTTCATTCCCACTCGGGATGGGGGTTAGAAGGGGTGAAAGGAATGTCCAAAATACCCGAGATCATGGATGTACGTGTGCATATTCTAGCATAGCTCTCAACCAAACATGATCCTCATATGACTTACAGTTTGGGAAAGAAAACTCTGGGATAAGACCCCCCTACGGGCGGGGGTGGAAAGGGGGTGAAATATTAAATTAATAGAAAACGAACAATAAAAGTAAAAAAACGATGCATGTTAATAAATATAGTCTTTTTTGCATTTAATTAAACGGCTTAGAAACATCTAACGCGGTTGAATTAATAAACGCGGGCGAAGCTATGGACATATGCTAGTGAACCTATAAATCAGAACGTACCGAAAGTTTAATTTTTCAGACCTCGGGAGGAAACATTCACGCTCATGGTGCTCTGAAATCAGCCACTGATGACAAAATAGTTAAGGATTCACAGGGTATGATGCACATGGAATAGTTCTCTTATTCTGTAGGTATCATTGCAGCTATATGCATCGATGGACAACGTTTCATCCTGTCTATGAAGTGGCTCGACACAAGTATATGCTCATTCAGTATGCCACTCCATGCCTCTGATTATTTGACAACTCATAGCTGTTGGACGAAGAGTCAATCTCTTTTGGTTCATAATATGCCACAATTTTCTATAATACAAGTGAGTTCCCTCATTTACCAGCAGTTGGCAACACCGCCACACTGAACAACTGGCCACGCGGTTCGACTCACGTAGCTAACAACTTGCATTCGGGAGATAGTGTGTTCGAATTCCACTGTCGGCAGCCTGCAGATGGTTTTACGTGGTTTCCCGTTTTCACACAAGGCACGAAACCTATCTGTGTGCGTGTTACGTAAATCAGATTGTAAAACAAACATACATCTTCGTTATATATAGTTATGCCGTCCAGCGTTCAGTCTGCAAGCATCTGTGAATTTACTAAACGCCGCCTCCATCCTCTACAGTATTTGTAACTAGTTCTGTGGCGTCGTTTAGTTCTCTACCTCTTATCTTTAATCGTTAGAAACTGAATCTAACCATCGTCGTATTGGTCTCCCCCTACTTCTCTTACCCTCCATAACAGAGTCCACTATTCTTCTAGGTGAACTATTCTCCTACATTCGCTTCACATGACCCCATGTCTGAAGCCAATTTATGCGTACAGCTTCATACATCGAGTCCTTTCCTAATTTAGCCTTTATCCCCTCATTCCTATTATCTCCTGTCATTGTTCCCACCTGTTGGTACCAGCAATCATTCCCACTACTTTCATGTCTGCTGCTTTTAACTTATCAATAAAATATTCTGAGTCCATCCAGATTTCACTGGTCTGAAAACGGATATAAAGATAGGAAAAAAATAACGTCACAAATTGTACATACTGTCCTTCCTTGCTGGCAGCCAAACGGTCGGCTATCGGGCCGCAGATGGGCGGTACATCCCCTTGAACTACCTGAAATTCGAATACGTTTTGGTATAGAGTGAGTATTTACAGATTTCCACTCTGTACAACTCTACGCACAAATGCCAATTAACGCCTCGTCTAGATCCATGAGGATACCAGCTACCTTGACACAGCAAATAAAACACAATCTTAAGAGTGCCTGTAGTCGTTTTGTTGGTTCCTCTTGCCGTTCCTTCTTTACTTCTTTACATCAGTGTACAGTCGTAGATAGGAGACTTCCAAATGTCTTTATATAAATTTGTGAAAATGGAAATTCAGAGATTAAATGAAGCCTTGCACTGTGTAATTCAGTGGTGTGGAAAAGGGTAGCAAGCTCCTCAACTTGATCAATTCAAATATTTTGTGGTAAATCTCGAATGATTGACAAATGCGCTAGGAAGAAGAGGAGTATTTTCTGAATAGAACTTCGCGATTTACGGGAGAGTGTTCACTGCCTTCATTTTACCTACCTGACTACTTCAGACGTGGTTCTTGCTTCCACAGCACTAGCTCCTGTCTGAGGAGAAATAAATGTGAACAGAATTCGGGTATGAGATGTGGTGAACATTGAGACGTGACACAAAGGAAACCTATTTCCTTCTCTTTTTGCAGAACAGTTTTGTTCCGGCATGAATTTAACTTGCGA
>NC_090270.1:261493074-261505574 GCF_040414725.1 Anabrus simplex | reverse complement strand
TGTACATATTTCTCATCTACATGTCCTTTCACTCCCCGGTTAATTCTTCCACATATTCACAAATTTTCTCATTGCATGTGTTTCCTGACATAACATATAACCATATTTACATTTTTATATCTAACGTTGGCGGGTTGATCTTTCCAAAGCCGTGCCCAACGTGCAAAATAGCCTAGTTCCAAGGATTCCATTCGCGCAAACGGGATATAAAACATATTCTTTTGTATAAATATAGTTGATAAAATTATTGTCGACTAGAGTAAAACTGGTGAATATTTCAGGTAGGAATTACTTCACATTTATTAACTCGTTTAATTGCGATCTCAGTTCTTAGCGAAAGAATTCGTCCATAAAGCCAAATTAATTTGCACCTCACATCTAAAACAATTGGAGAGCCTCCGTGGCTCAGACGGCAGCGCGTCGGCCTCTCACCGCTGGATACCGTGGTTCAAATCCCGATCATTCCATGTGAGATTTGTGCTGAACAAAGCGGGGGCGAGATAGGTTTTTCTCCGGGTACTCCGGTTTCTCTGTCATCTTTCATTCCAGCAACACTCTCCATTCGCATTTCATAGCATCTATCATTCATTAATATAACACTTTGGGAGTGGCGACCCCATCGTAATAATAGCCTATATATGATTCATTCATTACATCCCTGACCCGGTCACTGACTGGAAAACAGGTTGTAGTATTTCATTTTCATCTAAAACAATTATACAATATATATAAGAGTCATGTCGTGACACTTGTTAGGAACGTAACGGGAAAAACGCTGTTTTCAACTAAGTGGGATGAAATTAATGTACAAAGGGCTAAACATTTCCTAAATCTATTACAAGTGCGACGAAGAGTTTGCCTACTGTTACTCGTGTTTGTGAAAAATCGAGGGATGACCGTAAAATTTTTTCAGATAATTAGAAAATGGTATGATATACATAATATATCCAATACAGAGACTATATACCTTGGTGGAAAAACAAACATATAATTTCCGAAGTATATAACTTAAGTTTCCGCTGACTGACGATTTTGGTTTTTTCAGGTTTTTTTTTTGCTATTTGCTGAGGAAATTCAAAACAATGAAAACAAGAAGAACATAACCAGCAATGATATATGAAGCTCTCATCATTACAACACACGAAGGTGAATTTGCTAGTTGACGATCTACTGTGAAGTAATTAAAATGAGTATCAGTTCATCATATTTCTACAGAGAGGCCTTTTATTGGTTATTGGCTCTGTTGTTACAGATTAATAACCTCGTATGTATCAGGAATAAAAGAGATTCAATAAAGGAATCCAATTTTGTACCACGGGGCTGTACTGCCTCGCTCTCATTTCTCGCTTTTGTTGCGGTAAAGTGTTCTAATTTTGGAGCAACAAAGTTCAAGGACAGGAGCCGCAATATTGAGAATGGACGACGTGATGAAATTGTGAAGGAGGAGAGCGATCGATAAACATGTCTCATCAAGTTCTTATATACGTATAATACCTGGATGATATAATGATACTCCAGAATAAAAGGAGATACTTATTGCTTCGACCCACATATCCAAGGTAGCTCTGGATTGTTCTCTTATGGTTGTTTAGTTATTAATTTTGACTGTTCCTCATCCCTTACCCTCGCACTTTCAGGTTAAATTGAAATTATTAATCATCAATCAATCACTCCTGAACTGCACTTAGCGCTGTGACTCGTGTGGCTGATTTCTATCGTTTGTTAGTCTTTTCTTAAATGATATCAAAAAAGCTGGAAATTTATCGAACATCTCCCTTTATAAATTACTCCAATCACTTTCATCTTCCTATAGAAGAGAATTTGCCAAAATTTCCCCTCGTGTATTCCAGTTTTCATCATCAGTATCTCAAGGCAACGCCTTGTTTTATACAACCAATGATCATTGTCCTCAGCTCCTCGTTTCATTTCATAATAGGAACCATAATGAAGACTCTGTGCCAAGTCTTGAAGGAAATGTTTCCTAGGTCGTCCTTGGCCTTTATTTTACAGGGACTTTCACAAGAGATAATATCATTTACATTCAATATTTGTTAATGTAATAGTATTTATGTATATGTGTTCGACATACCTGCCTGAAGCACAATAAATAAATAAATAAATAAATAAATAAATAAATAAATAAATAAATAAATAAATAAATAAATTTACAGGTTAAGTAATAAAGTATAATTTGTACATGTTTCTCATTTACACATACTTTCACTCCCTGGATCAAGCTTCCACATGTTCACAACTTTTATCATTGCATGTTCTCCTTAATATAACATTTAACCATTTTTATATTTTTATATCCTTTTTTGTCGGGTTGGTCCTTCCTAAGCCGCGCTCAACCTGAAAAATAACCTAGTTTCAAGGCTCTCTCATTTACATCGTTACTACAACCCTTAAATATCCTCATAACCATGTGAAGAGATCTGTAACCTTTATTTACAGTCCCATTTTTGGGATTACCCCAGTGAAAATCTAGATGTTATTGTTAAATTCACTCATCAATTGCTTAAGTTATCGATATAATGTTTTTTGTTCCAGAAGATTGCTAAGAAAGGTATTATGTCGCAAGATGCGGCCTGTGAATTTAGCTTTTCTTCTCTGTATCATTAGCACCAGCCCTCTCTTCCCTTGAATTTCTTGCGGGACGCTCTTGTTTTTTCTCTTTTCAATCCATTTAATCCGTAGCATTCGTCTCCATAACCACATCTCAAACGTTTCCAGTCGTTTCCAGTCGTTTCCAATCCTTATCCCTGATTTTCGAAGATTCACAGCCATAAAACAGCACATTCCATACAAAAGAAATCACTAATTTCTTCCAAGTTTATTTTCATATGATATATGATCTTTCCAACTTTTAGAACACCAATCAAGTTATACATCTAATAATGTCATTTCATGCCATTGACAGCTCGGAAAATTCCACTTAGTCGAGTTGCTCGGCTCCTTATCCCAAAATCTTTCCAGATCCAAGTTCGCAACATTTTCGTAACACTAATCTTTTTTAGGAAAACACCCAGAATAAATTGTGTTGCTTTCCTTTAGTTCTTTCCCAGTTCTCGAATCAAATAATCCTGAGGAGGGTCCCATACACTGAAAACATACTCTAGTTGGGTTCTTACTAGAGACTTACAGGCTCTCTACTTTACATCCTTACTACAACCTTTAAATATGCTCATAACCATGTGAAGAGATCTGTAAACTTTATTTACAGTCCCATTTATAAGACTACCCCAGTAAAATAACTAGATGTTATTGTTAAATTCACTCATCAATTGCTTCAGTTATAGTATATTTTTTGTGTGAGCAGTGAATTTGAGGATGAAATCCTCTATGTGAGTGCTAGCAGGTCAATATTGCATGGTGTATTTCTTGTGTGTACCTTTGTCGGCCTCCATCTTGGTATTAATAGGCATTTTGATTTATGATTCTGTTGTTATTAAATATAGAACATACGAATGTGTTATTGATCATCCAATGTTTGTTCGGTTTATGACCATCACATGGCTTACAAATAATAAAGAGTCCGGCGTGGCAGAAAAGAAAATGTGAGCATTTCTTTTGTTAAAAGAATACAACATTTACGGCAAGCAAAGGAATTAAATGAAGGAACAATTCCGGCACAGACAAAGGACCAAACATCGACAAACACGGTCGTATCTTTCACACTCAGTTAAAGTATAAAATACTGCTTCACAGTAACGTTTGGTGGTTTGTCGGTATAGCCAGGCGTAAGACTATTTCATTTAATATGTAAGGTCAGAATTGTTCAATCAGTCACTACTGATCTGCATTCATGGCAGTCACCCAGGTGGCATCTGCCCTATCTGTTGTTATACTAGCCTTTTCTTAAATGATTTCAAAGATATTAGAAATTTATTGAACATCTCCATTGGTAAGTTATTTCAATCACTAACTCCCCTTCTCTCTAAGCGAATGTTTTCCCAAATTCGTCCTCTTGAATTCCAAATTATCTTCATATTGTGACCCTTCCTCCTTTTAAAGACACAAATCAAACTAATAATAATTTCGTGTGGCTATTTCTAGCCGAATGCAGCCCTTGTAAGGCAGACCCTCCGTTGAGGGTGGGCGACATCCGCCATGTGTAGGTGACTGCATATTATTGTGGTGGAGGATAGTGTTATGTGTGGTGTGTGAGTTGCAGGGATGTTGGGGCAACACAAATACCAAGTCCCCGAGCCAATGGCATTAACAATTTAAGGTTAAAATCTCCGACCCGGCCGGGAATCGAACCCGAGACCCCTGTGACCAAAGGCCAGCACGCTAACCATTTAGCCATAGAGCCGGACACAACTCAAACTTATACGTCTACTAATATCATTCCACGCCATCTCTCCACTGACAACTCGGAACATACCATGTAATCGAGCAGCTCGTTTCTTTTCTTCCAAGTCTTCCCAGCACAAACTTTGCAACATTTTTTTAACGCTACTCTTTGGTCGAAAATCACCCAGAACAAATCGAGCTGTTTGTAACTGTTTCCGTCGGTAGATCGTGTTCACGCTGCAGTCGTGTTCCTACATTTCTTCCGAAGCAAAACTGAACTTATCCCAGCTTAGCTTCTAACCATACACAGTTTAACTCCGCGTACTGGCAGGAAATCAAACTCGGGGCCTTCTGAACCTGTGTACAACATTTTTAAAATTGGAATTTATTGGTTAAGTAATATTCCATGCGTTTTAGTGTTCCTCTTAGGACCATATTTGATAATTTGACTGTACACATGGCCTAACTGCGCTATGTTTTAGCAACCTCTCGACTGGCAACTGTAAGTAGCACAGAGGAACCATTCAGTGTCTGCGGTAGTAATATGAGCTCTCTGTGCTGAATTGCCTGTGGGCCATTCACAGCTTTGAAGTGGATGAAAGCCCATTCAAATGAAAATTCCCTCTACGGTGCTAACAGACTAATTAAAAATCAGGGTACTGTCATTATAATCTTAATTATTTTAATAACAATGTAATACCATTCTTCACACCCATTAACTGACTTTTAAATAAAACATCTGCATCTTGTTCGCCCATCTTTATAACGTCTACGGCAAGTATATAGCCTAATCAGGAAGGCACAGCATGCGGTTTGCTGATGACACCACCCTACTTGCCACCAGTGAGAAATAGTTTTCAGATATGTTAACAAGGGCGAAGAACGTGAGTTTTGAATATAGACCGGAGCTCTGCCACAGTAAGTCCAAAATCTTGGTGTTCGAAGGAGGATCACAGGTGGAGCCCATATGTCGTTTGAAATAGTTGGACCTAGTGCACGATTTCATGTATCTTGGGTCAACTGTCAGTGATACGGGAAGTTCCAGGAAAGATATAAGGAGAAGTGTATTACTAGGACGAGTCGTTGTGATGAAATTAATGAAGATCTGGAGGAGCAGGGGAATTACTAACAATACTAAGATTCGTCTCGTTGATTTTTTACAGTTTGCTTTACGTCGATCGACACAGATAGGTCTTATACCGACAATTGGATAGGAAAGGGCTTAGGAGCGGAAAGGATGCGACCGTGGCATTAATTAGGGTACAGCCCCAGTATTTCCCTTGTATGAAAATGGGGAAACTAGAGAAAACCATCTTCAGGACAGTGGGGTTCGAACCCACTATTTATCGAATGTAAGTTCATAGCTACGCGTCCCTAACCACACGGCCAACTCGCTCGGTCCGTCTCGTTGAAATTCTTGTGTTTTTATATGGCTATGAGACCTGGAACGTAAAAGCTTTGGACAGACAAGACATCGATGCATTTGAAAGGGTGCTGGCGTGGAATGCTTCGTGTGCTTTGAGTCGCAAGAAGAACTAATGCGTCCATTGTTCAGGAAATGAATATTTTAAAACGTCTTCTTCTCGTGGCAATGACGTATTGACGTATTGAGAGACGATCTGGATAAAATCTAGAGAAGTTAATGATGGAAGGGAAAGTTGAGGGCAGTATACCAAGGGAAAGAACTGTAACCAGATGGTAGGACAAGCGAATACTATCACCGGTTTATATTTCCAATGTGCCCAGAGGAAAATTGAAGATCAACAGGTATGGCAACGCTTCAGTGGAGAAGTAACCGGTAGAGACAAGGCCAGTAGGGTCAGGACGCTCAGAAATGAGTAATTCGATTAGTGATAATGATTATGACTATAATGATGATGAATGGGCATGATGTTCTCTTGGTTTCATGCCAAATTAGAGCAGACTACTGTAGCTAAACTTAACGGTTCACTATGACCTTGTTTTTTTTTTTTGGTGCGTATTTGTCTCCGAACTATCTGAAACATGTCGTAAATGAAAAATGCCGTGCAAAAGAAGTAAATTTGAAACATTTGTTTTAATATGGGGCCGGAACAAATAAAATTTCCCCTGGGCCCCATTGCACATTACACTGCGTGCGCATCAACGAGATGTCAAAAGGAGGAGCGGGAGGGAGAACAAACTCTATACTGTTGTTACGAATAAAACATCGTCTGTTTGATCACTCTGATATATTTCAGGATGATCCAATAAATTAACACCCACAAATTCTATAAAACCATGACCGACCACACTCACTAACAGGTGGAGATTTATAAGTCTCTGCTCTTTTCACAGAGCAGGCAGTTCGACCCGTTGCTATTATCCGAGAGGGCTGAAATACAATTGATAGGCTTGTCTTAATTTCACTTCTCCAAAGTACAGTCACCCCACATGGCAGTTGCGTGAGACAGCAAGATTTGAACACAGGCTTACTAGCCACAAGACACACGATGACTGTTCCTTAGTTCGACTTCATTAATCCACAAAGTCACATATAATGAACTACTAAACAGCAACCGTTCAAGAGTGATAAAGTGCAGGAAAATATTCCTCACAGAACGAGCAATACCACTGTTCCAATTACACTCATGATAGCTGCTCCAGTCGCTGCTCTACGCCGGTCTTCAATCAACAGAGCTACACACAATTGTACTCCAAGGCAGTACACATTCTTCCGTTCCGTACGCTACGATACTATAACTCTGGTGGGGCAATGACTACAGCCAACATTCATCCCCAGTCTAGCTACTCATTCGACAGTCCGACACAACAACAACAACAGCCCCTCGTTCAGACTCTGATGGGACAGTAGCTACAGCCTACACCGTTGTCGCCCTCAGCCCAATCACCGAACCCCAACACACTGACCCAACTCCGACTTCAACACGGACTTACTGTTCTTTCTTTTTCGAGATGGGTGCGAATCCCGCTACCCCCGCGTGGCGATCGACTCTAACCTACATCGCCTCCGACATGCCATTAGTCCTAAGGAAAATATAGCAGTAAGGATTGGGAGTGTGATACTACAGCAATATCTGCCTGTCCCCATGCTCAGCATGCTCCCGTAATAAGGGTCAGGGCAAAACCACATAGATGGAAATAAAAAAGGTACTTACATGTAAAACCTGACATTTTGTAGATAGCACATGCAAGGATGTGGGCTGGAAATTTTCACTTCTTAAAGCGGAAAACCTTCACTTTCTATAAATAAAATTGAGAAGTTTTTACTGGAACCAAATTTGTCCAAAACTATTATTTTTGGATGTTACCATGATCATGTTCAGACAATCACGAACACGGCAAAATTTGTTTCACAAGTCAAACAAGTCCAAAAATACGTGCCCGTGAAATAAGTGTGATTCACCAAGAATACAACATGTATATCGCGTTTCCAGGAAGAACAAAACACGTCCAGGACCTGTTGGATTACTGATAAGTAAGACATCACTCTTATTTTGTCAAATTTTATTTCCTCATCACCGTAACGAATATTATTATTATTATTATTATTTATCTGACCTCAATTTATCTGAGCAATCAAGTCCAGAGGTTTTCATCTTTTAAATTTTAACCACATCAGATGAAATTCTTAGACTTATAAGGTGAAATACAGAATAAATAGGCTCCTTAGAAAAACTTCAAATAAATTCATCAAATAGGAGAGATGGGGAACAAGTCCTTTGTTCCCTTGAAAAAGTGGTTGCTCTGGACTCGTTCGTTTATTTTGAACAAACCATCAGTTGGCAGCAATTCTGTTATATCTTTATCATAATCCCATTATATACGTATATCAAGGACTTCAAAGTATAACAGGCACTTAATCAAACGCTTCAAATTTTCCCCGTTTTTATGTTGAAATAACAGTTCACACGGCAGATGGGACCGTCGATAATTTCAATTCATGCCCAGAGGTATACAGTTTGAACACCTCTATTGTGATATGAAACCTGATCAGTGTTGGTATTTCTTTTTTCTACTTTACTGGTTGTGGTGGTTTGGGGTCACTCTTACTTACTTGGCTATGTTTCCTGTAGGAGAGCCTCAACAACATAGCAATAAAACTACAAGTGTTATGTTTTTCTCAGAGAAAAATACAGCTCGGGTTAAAGGCTTTTAGAACCTGAAACAACGCCAACATGGAGATGTTTAATTTCACACACTGCCCGAAGTTACACATGCGTGCTGTAATTTGATGTTTACTGCCTGAAACACAATAAACGGAGTGCCCTTTGACGACCTTCTCTCGTCGCTTAGCAACAATTTACATCTGCCATTCACTCCTGTGTGATGCTGCAAATTGTTTCTCTACTCTGCAATCAATAAGCAGCTTTAGTAAAGGAAGCCACTGATGAAATGCCTCATTTATACCGTACTCTCTGAATGGCAAATACCAGCAGCAATAATAATTATAATTTCGTATGGCTTCCGTAAGCCTGGTGGAGCCCTAGTAACGCAAGATTCGTAGCCACTGTGAGCGGTGTCTGCTATGTGTGGGGGTGGAGATCATTGTCCTATGAGGAAGTGCTGCTGGCCAATGCCCTTCACTGAACAATAATTCACACATCAAAGGATTTCGGTGACGGAAGGATGTGAAAGTGACAGGAGTGGAATTGAAGCGAACACGGCCTTGACCCTTAAGTCAGCAATTTATTATTTCGTTCAAATATTATGGTTTATGCCAACAGCCATAGCCGTGTTGAAACACCGGATCCCGTGATATCTCCGAAGTTAAGTAACATTGGGCGTGGTCAGGAGTTGGGTGGGTTGCCACGCGCCGTTGGTGGGGGGTAACGGATGGAGGAGCGGAAAGGAACTGGCCACCCTACCGCACGTAAACTCCGGCTCAGGAACACCTCTGCGGAGGTTCGGACCTGCCTTCGGGCAGAATAACCCTTACCTTACCTATTATGGTTTATAATTCGAAAGGTAATAAATTATTATAACGAACATTTTTTAAAATAACATTGATGTAAAAATAATTTTGTATTTCTTTATTTGGTTCAGTCAATGTTTTCTTTTTTTTTTTTTACGTTTGGTTTTACGTCGCACCGACACAGATAGGTCTTAAGGCGACAATGGAATAGGAAAAGCCTAGGAGTGGGAAGGAAGCGGCCGTGACCTTAATTAAGGTACAGCCCCAGCATTTGCCTGGTGTGAAAATGGGAAACCACGGAAATCCATCTTTAGGGCTGCAGACATCTCCAGGTTGCAAGCTCACAGCTGCGCGCCCCTAACCGCACGGCCAACTCGCCAAATGTTTAGAATTTTGAACGTTTTACGTACTGGTATGCAAAACTATTTTAAATGCTATTTGTTTGGGGCCCTACTTGCACCGTATGTGAGGAAATGGCGGAAGTGTAAAGTGTTCAATGTGAGGAAAGGAACATTAAGGACGACACAAACACCCAGTCCTGGGATATTAATCATTTACAATCAAAAACCCCTGACCCGACCGGGAATCGAACCAGGGGCCGCCGGGCGACAGGCGGACGCGTTGCCCCCTACTCCGCGGGGTCGGACAAACTGTATGGTTACTGTAGCTACTACCACATTTCATTCTTAAGGATGTCCTTGCTCACGAATTCTCTGAGATAAGCAATGTTTTTATTGTTTTAGCTGTTTAAAATTTACACCACCGGGCGAGTTGGCCGTGCGCGTAGAGGCGCGCGGCTGTGAGCTTGCATCCGGGAGATAGTAGGTTCGAATCCCACTAGCGGCAGCCCTGAAGATGGTTTTCCGTTGTTTCCCATTTTCACACCAGGCAAATGCTGGGGCTGTACCTTAATTAAGGCCACGGCCGCTTCCTTCCAACTCCTAGGCCTTTCCTATCCCATCGTCGCCATAAGACCTATCTGAGTCGGTGCGACGTAAAGCCCCTAGCAAAAAAAAATTACAACAGTCCAGCTGATTAGCAAAAAAAATCATAAGATAAAATATTGTTCATTTTTTGCTACACTAATGACTCCTAGTGAGTTCGTCTGCAAGGTAGTAAAAGCAGATGTAACAAGCAAGTAAATTCGCCTTTTCACATATGCAATGCTATGCATTTAAGGCTTAATTAAGGTAATTAATGTAGTGCCCGAGCACTTGCCTGGTGTGAAAATGGAAATGGCCACCTTCAGAGCTGCCGACGGTGGAATTCAAATCCACCATCTCCTGAGTTCACAGCTCTCCTCAGTACCAATCAGACAAACAAGTGGAAGAGGTCAGAATATTCAAAGAATGAGAGAAATAGAAATGTTGTGAAGGGTGTAAAACTAAAATATGCCATAGTTCTCATCAACCTAACACCTTCGGGGTTGTAAGAGAACAACATTTGACGAGGGAGGTTAGATAGCACGGATGAAAATGAGGAGCCAGTCACTAGAAAATGGAAGTAGTACCATATTCGGATGGAAACCTTCTGGGGGCCCAGCCTACACTCCAAGGTTAAGAGCGCGTGGATTTATTACTTTTAGTTGCCTCTTACAACATGCAAAGGATATTGGAATTACATTACTACACTCATCTGCAAGACAATCTGCCTTGTGTGGGGAAACTGCGCTTTAGTGTGACAGAAAGTAGTGCTGTGTGTGAGTTAAAGGAAATATGTAGATAGCACATGACGAATCCCCGAGCCAAGGGACTAAACCGCATACCATTGAAATACTAGAGCCCGGCTGCGATTCGAACCCGAGGCCTCGAGGACAGAAGGCAAAGATACTGACCCCTGTGTCACGGAGTCGGTGATAGCGGCAGCTATAAAAAAGAGCAGGTACAATTAATGGATGCGTATATTATGCAGAAGAAGCAGCCTCTAGTTATTAGCGTGAACTCCTGCATGTCCGAGAAATGAACAGCACAAGTGATTTGGCCGCATGCGTTCATTAATTAATTTTTCCGAATAGTGATGATGATGATGATGATTGTTGTTTAAAGGGGCCTAACATCGAGGTCATCGGCCCCTAATGGTACGAAATGAAATAACAAAAAATTCAAATTCATCCACTGACCAAAATAAAATAAATTTCATGAAGAATGAATGGATGGACATGAACCCTACAAAACAATAAAACAAAAAACAAACAAACAAACAAACAAACAAACAAACAAACAAACAAACAAACAAAAACAGTGGATCAGACTCTAAAAGAAGGTAGTTAATTAGAGTATTACTGACCAAGGGACCATTTATAAAGCACAATGATGCTTGATGGCTGAAGGGGTGCTAAATTCACGTCTAAGGACCCACAGAATGGTACATGTCGCGAGTAAAGTAGAACCATGGTATTTGTCATTTTGGGGTACTGATCAAAAGTAGCGAAGACTCACGGTGGTCCACACAAGATGGTACTACTCACAAGTATTGCAATTAGTACAGGGAACGCACCTATGGTGTTTCTCACACAATGGCGCCACTCATAGCCAACGCAAACCGGTAAGATTCCTCACCTAGGTGTACTAGTCACGGGCGCCGGTATTCTCGTGGTGTTCCTCACATAGTGGGTACCAGTCACAGGCAACGCTGACCCACGGTGCCGCTCATATAGCGGTACAACTCACAGGCTACGCCCAGACCCGCGGTGTTGCTCACATGGGTACAACGCACGGGTACTGGAATCCACCAGGGCAGGCTTTTTACTGCAACTAATCACAAACCTATTTGGTACCAATTTAGTGATACTACTCGCAAGTACATGCAACCCATGGTGTTCCCCGCATGATAGTACGATCAAGAGTAGGTTCATGGTTCTAATTCAATCATCCCTTGGTCACCCCTTGTAGTCGCCTCTTACGACAGGCGGGGGATACCGCGGGTGTATTCTACATGTGCGTCCCTCACCCGCAGGGGGTAGTGTGTTTGGTCCGCGAGAGGTATTTTATTTCCCTCAAGTCCGCCGGCAAGCCGGTTAGGACCTCCCTATCCGCCACCTGGGACGCGCCACGTGGGAGTATCACCTCTCCCCCTGCTACGCTTTCCGAATAGTAGGTCTGCAAGAAACGGGTGTCGATATTCCTAATAAATGTAAAGTGTACACACATGTTCACAAATGTAGGTGAATGACTGCATACACAACTGAGATGTTTGTTCTCTCATGTTGCTATCTGACAAGGGGAGGTCACGATGTCCGCATCACCGATTTTGTTCAAAACTTTGTAGCTTAGTAGTACTACATCACAAAAACACACTGGCAAAATAGTAG